>NC_091825.1:152167844-152455344 GCF_038994185.2 Dermacentor albipictus | reverse complement strand
CTGCTATTGAAGACTTCCTTCCACTGCTACCTGTCAGCAACATTTTCTTGCCCCTGCTTCAGGCGCAGAAGGCCTACTCATTAAAGTACAAGCCGACTTTAGATGCCAAATAATATGCCAGCATTTCTTGTTACTGGTCACAGAGTGCACTCGAAAATGAAACAGACAGCACTACGGCATCATGAAAAGCAGAAAGGGTGTTGCAGAGAGAGAGAAAGAGAGAGGGGTGCGACGTGCCGCCATTACATTTCATCATGGTATGCGCATGCAGTAGCAGCGTGCTTGGTAAACGGTGTGTGGCGACGACGAAATGCGTTGGGGCGAGGGGCAAACACGAGAAGGCCCTGCCAGCTGAGCTCAATGCGCGCAAGCGACAGGCTCGATCAGGCAGAGGTGAAGAGGGGTGGTGGGCACGGGGGTCACCGTTGCGTGCAGCCGTCGCCAAGGAGACGACATTGCTAGTATGCAAAAAGGCATTAGTCATTTCGTTACCCCTTCGTCTCCTCCCCCTGCTGGGTGCCTTCCCCGGTCCCGGGCCTTCGTTATGTTCGGTGGACGCCGCGCCCTTTCCGGCAGACAGTGGGAAAACAAGAACTCATTACTGCGCCGTGCCATGTCAAACGGGCGCGCTTCGCGTCAGAAGCGGAGAAGAGGTGGTTCTCTTTCTCCTTACCTTTCCTAAACGGCCAGACCGCGTTTGCGACACCTAGAACAAAGGGAACGCAAAGCCGCAGTAACCGATGAGATTGATAGCCTCCCCAACACGGTGCAAAATGGGAAGCGCGCGATTGCCGCTGAACTGGAATACATGCGAATTTTCACGCGGAGACCACTGGCCGTTCTGGGCGGAGAGGGTTCCATTGACGCGGAAATCTAGGAAAAGGAATTGCAATCAGCCTGCCAGGGGACTCTGTACTGCCCATTTTCTTGCCAGTTGCTCGTCGCTCGCACACACTGTATGTGCCGTTTAGGACGCGGTATTAGTAGCCGCCGCAACGCTGAAAAATACTGTAAATGCAAATGAACGAGCTGAGAGAGAAAGAGAGAGAGGCATTCTTTAGTGGGTGTTGGAGAGTTGAGCCTGGCTATACGCCAGGCATGCAACTTCAGATGAGATTGCTGATGCGTGAAATGGCCCTCTCATACACAGTATACAAACCGTGAGAGATAGTTAGCCAGTCTAAAAAAAAAAATGCATGTTTTCTTACAAACATTGTCATCGTTGTGATTGTGAGCGCAGCAGGCACACCTATGACAGCAGTGCATGCGAGTGTACGCTGGAAATCATCCGTTTATCAGACCTGATTCTGACCTAACTAGAATATGGCGGGACGTGGTACTCACGAGGGCCCCACGGGGGACTGTATATGTACCAGTATTATGCGAACTTCGGGAGTCATCTCGGTGTATTTGTCGTTTAGATTTTTTTCATCGAAACATTTTTCTATGCACAATTATCATGTAAGAGAAGTCGAGCAGCGAGTGCCAATACAGGCACCAGCAACTCTTTAAACAGAGCGAAAAATCATGCACGAAGGTGCTAGCAAGCCTCTCGTGTAATCTTCAAGTGTTCTTTTTTTTCTTTTTTTTTAGGAAGAAGAAGAACAAGAACAAGACAGAAAAACGAGGAGGCTACCTGGTATGGCAGTGCAGGGGTACCAAAATCACACACACATCACAACCTGTACCGGTGTCGTTAGTTTATGTTAGTCTGCGATTGTCGTATCCGTGCGTGCTCATTCGTATAATAGGGAAGGCATTCTGAACGAAGAGTACCTATATCGCGTAGTATCTCCGGTAAAATTGAATACGCAAATAGACGAAATGAACATATTACCAAGTGTTTAAAATAGAAAGCACACACACACACACACACACACACACACACACACACACACACACACACACACACACACACACACACACACACATATATATATATATATATATATATATATATATATATATATATATATATATATATATATATATATATATATATGAAAACAGTGCGCCCACGGGTTAAAAGAGCACTGCTAGGCAGCATAAGTGGCGGAGGAAGCGGCGGACGAAACGACTACGTTCATCGGTATCAATTCGCCTCCATTGGTATACTGTACCTGTAGCCTGTCTTATGCAGCGATATGTAACTACCGAGCGCGACTCTTCTGGTCAAGGATGAGTTTTATTCTCCATAAAGTGGCGCTTAATGGGAACGACGTTTAGGGGCAACATATACGCACTCCCAGATGCAGTGCTTTTTCTTTCTTCTTTTCTTTTTTTTTGGGGGGGGGGGAGGTGTGGACACTTGTAGGATTGTATGTCAAGTTGCAGAGAGGCCAATTCCCTGCATACAGCAACCTAATCCTTTCGCTCTGGCTTCACAGAGAGAAACAAGGGGCAATACGACGGTTGCTATACAACGCAAATCTGCCTTGAAAGGATAGGAACTAATTTTTTTTTTTTAAGTTACACGAAACTTTCTCAAGTTATTTTTGAAAGCTCCTCGCACATATCACCATCGCCCTCAAAAAGCAAATATGACCGTTTGAAAACTAATGAAGCATACGCAAGCGCTGTTTGAGCGGAAACTTCGGCAGTGTAAGCCAAAGCAATATAGGTACCTGAAGCGGCTAGTCACCGTCCTTTTGGAGAATAACTAAGCGCCATGCGTTTGAGATGAGGAACTCATTTGACACTGTTTCGCAAAGTTGGAGCCAGTTATTAGTCTTCGAGGTACAGTTTGCCAACTTTCGACACGTACGGTGCCTGAAGAAGCATTTCAGCTCGTCCGGAAAAACGCACGTTACTCATTAAAGAAACCATGCACTCGCTTGAACAAAACATGGAGAGCAACTGGTTTTGTTTCGTCTATATACGCTGAATAAATGACTTCACAAGTGATGCTGAAGGTTGTCGATACAACAGATTCCCGCTGTCCCGATCGCGTGACAGAATGTTGCATTATAACCAGCAGTGCAAACGACATCAGAAGCAAGGGTAAATCGCCTACCTTGGTGTCCTCTGAGCGTTGCCGCGACGTGGGCGCTGTCGGCTGCTGCGCCGTAAAGAATCCAGGTGTAGAAGGGCTGTGCTCACGCGTCCCACGCGCAGACCGAGACCACAATCCGCGAGAAGTGCAGCTAGCAGCACGCGTTCAACTGTCAACAGAAGTCGGCGTAGCCGTTATTAGAACCTCGCGCGTCGCTCCCTATCTGCTCTGGATCGCACGGCGACGATGAGATGCCGCGCGCGAAAGCAGGGGCAGACGACGCTCAGCGATGCAGCGCGGAGACCAGAGACGAATCGGTGCGCAGCAGGCGACGACGGTACGGCTACACACACACACACTGTGCGCACACACTAACTTCGCCGACGCAATCGGCAGCGTTGCACGGTGCTCCCAGCTTTTTCCAGTCCGACAGGCGCTGCGATGCCTCCGGCGATGCAACGCCAAGGCGAGACCGCGTGTTCGCCCGCCAAGTCGGAAGCGTGCTTTGACGGGCCGCCGCCTGCGTTCGGCCGCTTCGAACGGGCACGTCGCTGTTATTCTCTCGCCTTCTCTCAACGCCAACTCGCCGCTTCAGCCCAGCTAGAGCGGTCGTCGAAGCAATTTCTTTCTCAGATTCCTCCTTGCAGGTCGCGGTGCCCCACCGGCAGTCGATAGGCGAGCCCGTTGCCTGACGCTCGAGTCGCGGCTCGAGTCCGTGTGCTGCGCGGGGTGGAGCTTGCGTGAGGTGGGAGAGGGACGGGAGCGGAGGGCGAAGACAGCAGGCGGGCGCGACGCAGTAGCGGCGGCGGCGCGAGCTGGCGCGGCGCCAAGTGAGCCGTGGGGGCAGGCTTCGATTCCGCGTCGTCGTCACATCCGTTGCCAGCGTAGCGCTACGCAAACTTGCTTCGCATTCGTCACATCCGGGTTGCGAGTGAGTAACCTTCCACACAGGAAGTCGCCCTCCTCCCGTCGTCATCAGTGGCGCCTCACTTCCGCCTGGAGAAGCGCGGGAAGTTTGTCCCCAAACGACGGGTTCCGAAAGAGACAGCCGGGGCATCGCTCGACCGAGCATGTGACGCAGGCATCTACGAAATTTCTGCGATGTTATCCAACTACCTAACAGGCAGCACTTTGCCAAAACGATGGAAAAGCATTCCAAGCAACGTGCTTGTCCCAGGAAGGGTGAGAGGGGGAAATGATGGCAATGTACGCACACAAAGCGTGCGTAATTCAAGTAACGGCGCGCACGTCCATAGCGAGTTTAGGTAGTAACGCCTGCCGATGAAGAAAGTAAAGAGAAAAAATCAGAGCGATTTGACTCTGTGAATGTGGACTACCAGCGGAGCTGCAAAAAAGGAACGTATCACACCACTGAGTGTAAGATTACTCATTTTGGGGGTTTTCCCTTGCGGGTGTGTAGAATGCTCTGCGGACACGCACAATTACTACTAATAGCGGCACAGCTTGTCGAGCTGCCCAAATGAAACACGTCAAGCGTCTCAAGATGCTGGCTTCTCCGCAAGAATATTCATAAAAGCATTCTCTGCCGCTTGTCGATGTATGCGTTCGTGGCGTAATACCTACGCCTCAATCCACATGGCATTCGTTTTTTACCGCCTGAACGCAATTTTGAACAGATGGACGTTATCTTTTGACTCAGGCTGCAAGCAGTCTGGCGTAGTCTGTTAGTATATAGACACTGTGAGGTTAAAGGCCGATATGTGCATGAATATTTTGTGGAAACGGTTGTGAAAGTACGTGATGTGTACAACACGATTGACTGCGATGAAGATGTGATGTGAATATTGGATGCTTTAACAGACAAAACGAGTGTGATCTGTGATCGCAAACCCCTTTTAGGCTTATAGCCAAGCTGGAAATAAAAAAATAAGAAACGGCAGATCCCATGCCCTGTAGGAATCGATGTTGTGCGAACCAACCTAACACCTCCCAGGTTGCTACCAACTTAACGAAACGACCATGAGAGCCCCAGACGCAGGCGGTTATTTCATGGCCTACATAACACGCATGTCATGACATTCATGTCATAACCTATAATTTATGTTCTTCGTACACTCTTGTCATGCTATGCCAATTTTTGTACATACGATGTTAACGAAACGACCATGAGAGACGTAGGTGGCTATATCATTAACCTACATGACATGCATGTCATAATATCCATGCCATAACCGGTCATTTATGTTCGTCATACACTCTTGTCTTACTATGCCAGTTTCGGTACATAACAAGTTAACGAAACGACCGTGGGAGCACAAAGACGTAGGCGGTTAAATAGATACTGTCAAAATGACAAATGTTCGCCAAAAAATGTTTCGCATTTAAAAGCATCCGTGGCGTAATGGTTTCAGTGCAGGGTTTCGGTGCTAGAGGTGCTGTTTTCAAATCTTACCGGCGGTTGATTATAATAATCTTTATTTATTTAGTTAGTTAGTTATAACTAACTAACTAAGTTATTACAGATTACTTTGTTGAAAAAGAATTGAGTTGATTGGTGTGGGACTTCAAGCCAAACTCTTTTAGCACTCTTCTAGAACCATTCCTTCTCAAATATCTATATTGAAGTCTCCAATGATGACCACACGGGTAGTGTCATCACGGCTAACCCATGACGAAGTGTGTGGTCACGAACTTCTCGATATCGCACTTAGATGTACCTGGAGACACATACACAGCGGATATCACAATTTCGTCTTTCGTTTGTACGGCAAAGACATCCCTACAGTCGGTGGTATTGCCTTCTTGCGAGTCAAGGGTGTATGGTCGTACATACATTTTAACGCGGCAGCGTTAAGGGCCGTGCGTCGCAGAAAATCTGGTGTCAGCTTCCGGCGTCCCGCGCCCATCGTCAACCATCGCTTCGGTAATCATCATTCCTAAGCAAACCGTGCATTCCCAACCACGCAGACCCTCCGTGTATAGTGCAGAGAAGCTACTGCACTGACTGATGTTTTGAAAGTATATGCATCAGAAAAATCGTAAAGTACGACTTACACAGAACCTAGACACATGATCACCTCGGACTGTAATTTGAACATACGTGAAAACATAATTCTGTAACGCGGTAACTCAAACACAAGCCCCTTTTTACGCGACGGCGTTTTTCAGCTGCCGTTTGAAGTTTGTCTTAGTAGGAGCGGCGCGACCCTCTCGGTTTCTTGCACACCATCAAACAATTGTACGTAGAATCTCCTCAGGGAGTTATTTGACTGATGCGTGAGCATTTCGCAGTAACGACGTGGTACTGAGTGGTCGTGCCCTGGTGTGTTTGGTAGAACTGCGAGAACGACCGCGAAAGGATCGTGAAACGGTGAAGCGCGGTTTCAACACCGAGTTGTCAAGTGAGACTTGCACGAGACGACGTAGAGAAGGGGTGAGTAGAAGTAATGTTCACTCGTGTTATAGAGAGCCCGCAGCGGATATGGACGTCGGGTGAAATGACGAGGGAGACGAAGGAAATGGAGGAGACGTACGCGTCTTTCCCTGGAACGTCGGTATCGGGCGGCGTCGGCACGGCGTCGTTCCTCTTGTTTGTTGCGCTCGGCAGCGCGTTGCTGTAGTTTCCCGACCTGCGCAGAGTCTTTAATTTGTTTCTGGCACTGATTACTCTGAATTACTGCGTTTCTGTTCTTCTTCACTAAGCTGCTGCGGTCGTCTTGGCACCATTAGGGTAAATTCGACAGCGCTGCGGTGGCACGAACTGGTGCGGAAGGTGGCGCAACGTGAACTGATGAGGCAACCAAGCTATACTGCAGCTGGCGGCTCCAGGTGCGCTGATGACGTTCCGATCCGAAGCCGCGGCTGCTCCACACTTG
The DNA here is from genome assembly GCF_038994185.2 of Dermacentor albipictus. Taxonomy (NCBI): domain Eukaryota; kingdom Metazoa; phylum Arthropoda; class Arachnida; order Ixodida; family Ixodidae; genus Dermacentor; species Dermacentor albipictus. The sequence goes on along the minus strand of NC_091825.1, from coordinate 152,448,516 downwards.
CGGCGCGTGCCTGATAGTACATGTTATCACAGAGACGCGCTCGTGCCACTCACTGCTCGCGCGATCGTGGTCTTTATCTTCCGCAAGTGGCCGGCTCTATCTTGAAAGCGATCGCCTTACGCGAACGAGGGACGTACGGACAGTTTTTTCGTTGGGTAACCATAGAAATGCTTACCCATTTAAAAAAAAGAACCACAAAGCTCACCATTGTGCACAACCGTTCGTTACCTGCGTCTCCCGGTAAACATTACGTCTACTTACGCTGCCGTTCCCGGGAAGCGTGAGAAGCAATCGGGGATCTTTGAATGCTGTCGCGTTGCGCTCTTAAAGGCGAAGCTTAAGCGTGCTCCAGATTTTCCTCCTTTCGGTATATGACAACGCCTCCTACTCGTGAGTCCGTGTGCTGTTCACAAAAGGTTCCAGTATACCCATCGACTTGAAACAATGAATAGTGATTGGTTCAATTCGTTTATTATTATTATTATTATTATTATTATTATTATTATTATTATTATTATTATTATTATTATTATTATTATTATTATTATTATTATTATTGACGGCTCGAAGCTTGCACTACCTCCGGGATCGGCGCACGCAGGTTTTGCCCACGAAGAACAAAAATGCACGGAACCCTGGCCATGAACAGCTTCGCTGCAATATGTGTGGAAAGGTAGACATATACGGCTCGGCTGTAAAACTACCTTCACAGCACGCACGGCGCAGATGCGGCTTAGCCTCCGGCTCCGAGCCACGGAACTCCCTGCAATAGAAGGCGTTATAGGCGCTGTAGATTCAACGCAGTCGCTAAGGAGATACGTGTCCTGTTATGGGGTGTCCCAGCTAACGTTAGCCAAGCTGTTCCAACAAATAGAAGTAAATAAAAAAACGGACTGCAAGACACTATTTTAAGGCCTAAGGTGTCGCCAGAACTCTGACGACCGAACACCTTATGTTTTAATATCTTATCTTACGTTGAGCGTTTAATTCCCTTCTCTCGGCACAGTTTGGCTAACGTTAGCAGGGTCACATGGTGTAATCACGTTGACAAATAAAAAGCTGTTCACATAAATCATCAAGAAATATCGTGCGATAAGCAAGGGATCCACGGTTGCGGTAAGGGCGCAGGCTCATTTCCCAACCGTGTCGCTCCCGAAGAAAGCCAAGAGCCATGCTAGGGGAACGCTTGTGCCTATTTCGACGAACCGCTAAGTGCCCGGTGGTGGGAATTCAGCCCACGACCTTTTGCAGCCGAGGCGGGCTCCCTACCACGGCCACGTATGGATGCATGTGACTCTAGGTACACCATCCGTTGCGCCTAAATATTCAAGCGATAAATAAATAAATAAATAAATAAATAAAAAATACAACAGAAAGAAAATCCACATTATTTGTAATAAGCTGCAACAGCTCACTACTTATGCACCCAACAGCTTGTATGCACCCAACAGCCGTAGTTTTGGTTTGTGCCTCAGTTGCCCTTTCGGTACATCGTGCGTCCGTGAGTGCGTGCGTGCGGCCATGGCTACCTGATGGTAACCGGACAACGAGTGCATCATGACATTTTAGCGTGGCGCCTGTTGCATTACTATTTCTCGACTTTTATTTAGGTGTTTGTATATAGGAGACCAACTGACGCCGGTTACTCTTTCCTTGGTCATACAATAAAAGGCAACAGGTCCTCTCCATACGCCTCTACACCCCACTGCAATGCCACGTGTGCGCTGTGGATAATATGAAGACATAAAATGCTACAAAATGTATAAACATACAAAGTGCCCTCTAGTAATAGAAACAAGTACATTACACTGCCCCAAACAATTTGCATTGTAAATCAGAAAGCCAGTCACGAAAACGTTCTTTTTGCTTAAAAGCTGATTATTTCTTACATCGCGTCGTTACCGAAATATGCCAAGCAACACTAAGCCAAATGTCAATACGTCTGGCGAGTAAAAGTTTCCTTCGTTTATTTCTTTAACGAACTCCCGTTTTTTGCACTTGAGCCGCGTACCTAACCTGGAAACCTCGAAGCACTTCGCCACGCGGCAAACGCTTCGCTAGGCCCTGGCTACAGCATACCTGACGCTATGCAGCCATAGGAGCTGTTAAACGCAACACATACACAGTGTGCCTGTAATCTTGTCGCACTGTGAGGCAGGGCCGTGTGATGGCGTCAGGCAGGGATGAGGCCTGCCGTGTGAACTACGGCACGTCCACAAGTCTCGACAACTACATGCGACTCGCACCGTTTTAACGAATAGAGTTAATTAATAATTTTCCGCAGCAGCGTAACTCAGCAGGCATTTCGGGAAACTATCGCTCGACAGTGTCAATCATCCTGCCATGGTTAGCACCCAATTTTTCCTTGTCGCAACAACTTAGCTCGATTCTTGGGGAACGAATGAATAACATAGGCATTCTTCCTAAGTTCATCTTTAATACGAGTTTTCGAGGTTCTTTTCTCGCCGAGAGGCCGCAAGCTCGCTGATCTAAGGTTATGGGTTGTGGCGCAAGCTCAATATACAGGAGCTCCCGGCAGGAAGCTCGGCGAGCTTATTCGATGTCGCCCCTTCAAGGCACAAATACTCGTCGCGAGGAAGAGAAGGACGGCGATGATGAAGCCTTTCGGCAACAAGAAAGGCACACGCAGTGCGGCACGACAAAGCCCCGAAGGGTCAAACGCCGCGCGGTATACCGACAGTGTCTTCTCGGTCGCGGAACGCTGCTGCGCTTATCACGCATGCCTGCGCGGTGGCATCGACGAATACACGAGCGTTGCGACAGCGCTGTCATTTTCTGGGGCATCCCTCGTATAACGTGCGCGCGTATGTGAAAACAGGGTTTTCGATACTCTGCCTCACCAATTTCATGCAGTGTGGCTGAAGCTACTGCATCGTATAAGCCAAAAGCGCAGAGCAGGGCTCACCCATTTTGCGCTACTAAGCCTTCCATGAAGTTTTCGCTAACGCGGCGATGCACGGAGAGCAATCAGAGGCGCACAATGAGATGGCGATCGGAGGCGGACAACGCTGGGCAACGAAGGAGCCTGTCATATGGCGCTTTCTGGTTAGATGACGCAGCGCACTGGTTTCGCTGCACCGCAAGGAATTACTGAGGTACAGTATGCATTGCAGGGACGAAAAAAGGAGCGGGTACAGAGCGGCTGGGACGTGATATAACGACGGGCGCGACACGCTGGGTGAGCGGGGTGAAATGCAAGCCGGGCAGAAATGAAGGCACCCGCACCTAAAGAAGAAGCCGTGCCTGAAGGAATGTTATGCGACATGGGCAAGTGAGCTACAGGAGATGAGCATGAAAGCGAGACAAGGAGACCCAGTGTCGATCCAAGAAGTATACAGTTCACGTGTATAGAAAAATACACGCTTTGCTCAACATTTCCAGACTTTTTTTTATGCGTGAGCATTTCTATGCCTACCAAACGAGGAAAAGAATTTGTCCGTCCGTCCGTCCGTCACGTAAGAAGATCGCTTTCAAGATATGGCCCTCAACAGCGAGAAAATTGGCCTTCGCACTGCCTCTCGCTTCAACGTGAACTGAGGGGCGAGAACATAGCACGCACGAAGCTATCAGCATTTGCAGCACTGTGTCCCCATCGCAGATCACATTTAAGATAGGGGCCCACGTGGCCGCGCCATGCGCAGAAGTGCGGTTGATCACGGACGATAATGATTGGACGCGGATAGATAAAGCGTCTGAATAAGAGGATCGCAATTGGTCGGGTTTCTACATAGGTGGACCGGGCGGCTCCGTCGGCGAGGCCAATACCAGCAAATGGAGATCCTTGGTTCATGTCCGCGCGCACCGATGGCACAGAAAGCAACGAAAGCGTTATTGCAGTACCTCAAGACGACAGGCCTTGCCGACCGTTTGTAGACTCGGTCCGAACCTTCATATGCGCGCGAAACTGTGCCCTCCTCTCTCTCTTCATCTCTATACCCCCTCCCCTCAGTGCAGGGTAGCAAACCGGACGTGCGTCTGGTTATAACTTCCCTACCTTTCCTCCCTTTCATTTATCTCTCTCTCTCTCTCTCGGGGTGAGGAGGGGGCACGCGCCCGGTGTGCCGCCCCCTAGCTAAGGTACTGCTTACTGCAACCTAGCGTTATCTGAATTCAGAAAGTTCCATAAGAACGGCCTCTATCGCGAGAACTGAAATTCATTCGACACGCGATATGGTGTGCCAGCGTTACAAGGCTTACACCGTGGTCTACCTCGAGAGAAGTTTACAAGGCAATCTCCGGCACTGATTACAGATCTAATGAGAAAGGGCAAAATTTTAGTGGATCTCATCGCAGGTAGGAATTGAAGAAATGAGAAAGTTGACGCTCTTGCACGCCTAGCGCTTACATGAGTCCCAAAATCGAGAGCGCCAAGCATTCTCTCGGAACTCTAAGGATGCAACCCGCAATCAAGTTAGGACGATCCACCAGACTCCACACCAAGTCTGTGTGACCCATGGACTTACTCGCGAAGAGGCAATGATGTTGTAGCGCATCAGAACCGACTAAGCCTACACCCCGACTTGGTTATTCAAGACTGGATGATGCGCTTCCCCGCTGTGTGCCTTCTGTGGTGATATCGAAAACATCGAACATTCGTCTATGCCCGCAGTTCGACACAGAAAGAGAAGCGATGGTAGGAGACCTGCAAAAGAAATGGTCTTTCGCACACGACCTTTGAAGACGTCGTTTTTCCCCATAAGGCCCGCGCCAATCATGAAGAGGATGCAACGACTGCTGATTACCTTCATGCGAGACACGGGGCTCTTCGACAGGTGGTGAAACACATAGTGACACTCACAGGAGGCTCAGGCGGAACAGTTGCCGGCTGTGTGTGCCAGGCTAACCCCGCCTGCTGAGACACCACCACTACCACTATGAGGGAATCGTTTTTAAACATAATTTACAAACTCTTGTCTCCATACCATGTGCGTGTCTTTAGCTGTCTCTTTCACCTGGCACACCACGAGGTCAAAGCAACACTTTTGTGCCCTCTCTGGCTGAACATGACATTCACGAATGCCCATGATTCATTCGACATTAGACTGGTTGACATTCCCGCACGGGACAACTGCGACTGCCAAGAGGTGGCAAGGCATCTCCTTTGTGAACGAATGAAGTCGGTACACATTCCTAGAAAAGAGTTGCCAATGGAGCTTGACATAGATAGATAGATAGATAGATAGATAGATAGATAGATAGATAGATAGATAGATAGATAGATAGATAGATAGATAGATAGATAGATAGATAGATAGATAGATAGATAGATAGATAGATAGATAGATAGATAGATAGATAGATAGATAGATAGATAGATAGATAGATAGATAGATAGATAGATAGATAGATAGATAGATAGATAGATAGATAGATAGATAGATAGATAGATAGATAGATAGATAGATAGATAGATAGATAGATAGATAGATAGATAGATAGATAGATAGATAGATAGATAGATAGATAGATAGATAGATAGATAGATAGATAGATAGATAGATAGATAGATAGATAGATAGATAGATAAACTTTATGAAAAGAATAATCAGAAAACCGCTAATGGTCGGGGCCCTTAGTCCAAGGCTCCGCTGGCTCTTGCCATCTTCTCAGCTCTCTTTATCAGCTTGAGCTGGTCGTCGAGGGCCGAGCTGGACAGCAGTGCCTCCCATTGCTCCCTCGTGGTGTTCATGTCTAGGTGTTCTATGTTTTGTAGTGTGCGCTCCCACGTAATGTGGTATAGGGTTGGCGTGGCCCCACACCATGGGCATTCGTCCCTGTAGGCTGTGGGCTGTATCCGATGTAATATGTGTAGGTTCGTGTAAGTGCCTGTCTGGAGCCTACGCCAGGCAGCGGCATCTTCTGTCTTTAGATTTCGATGGGGTGGTGGATATCGCAAGCGACGCCCTCTGTGGTAGTTAACGATGGCTGAATACTCGAGGTCGACAGGGTCCGGGTCTTCTGCAGCCGGCGTGATGAGTGCTCGGTGGAGCTTGACAGAGTTGACGATCTTCCAATGTCCGAGGACGGGATCCTGAAACACTAGTCAGAACCGTCCTCAACGGACAAGTATTTAAACGGGTTGTTCCGCTTCCTAATTATCTTAACTAAGGACATGTGGAATTAGTGATAGACTTTAGGTGTCGCATGGTGCAACGTGTTTTATGCGCAACAACTTTTCCCTTCTCTTTTTTTTTAATTCTATCATAATCAGTTTCGTTTACCCTTTGACCCCAGCTCAAGACAGACAGGCAGCTTTTACATTAGCTAACCTCCCTGTCTTCACCCTTCTTCTTTCCTCTCCCTGTCAGCGCAATGCAAGCGCCCCGTTGCAAGCTTGGGTGCTGCTATGCGCTCACCTCCGCCTCGCCGCCATCCAGCATGCGCGAGCGGGCCCGACCCATCGAAGCAGCTCTTTCCGGGTTTCTGGGTTCAAAGGGGGCGGCCGTGCGAGACGGGCCCCGCGGTAAACGAGCAACGCGGGGTGCTCGAGTAATTGACGCCTCTCCAGCCAGGCGCTTTCTCCGCGACAGCGCCTGTCTCTAAACCGGAGAAGGCAACAGGCGCGTCACAAAGCGTTAACGGTGAAAGTGCCACTAGACTGCTCCAGGCGCCGGGTTCTTGTTACAGCTCGGTTCCCAGCGCGTTCATCACCGCCGTGGAGCGAGTCTCTAGTTGGGAGCTGCAGGCGAGAGCTCCACTTAAGAGTGACTGAGCGCAAAAAGAGGCAGGACAAAAATGATGCAGATCACACGCACTATGCGAATCGATGTAAGCGAAGCTTTGTGTGCTGTTTCCTTCGATTGACGATAATTAGCGATGATGTTGACGGTGCATGTCTAATTTTTTCAGCGTTTTGTCCAACACAAGACTGGTGAGTTGATGCCAAACGTTGCCTTGCATGCACCACTGCTGTTTGGCTGCGTAGTACGCAAAACACAAAGGGAGCGGTGTTTGCTTGAGGCGTTGTTGTACGCCATATTTCATAACCTCTGAGAGGGCTGAGCTTTGTCATTGCCTCACATGGCACATCCCACCATGGCAGAAGCATTAAACTTGAATTGGATTATGGGGCTGTACGTGCCAAAACCACACTCGGATTATGAGGCAGGCCCAAGTAGCGAACCCCGGATTAATTTTGGCACCGTGGGGTTCTTTAACGTGTCCCTAAATCAAAAGGCCAGAGCGTTTTTTTAATTTCGCTCCCGTCGAAATGCGGCTGCCTCGGTCAAATTCGCGCCCTCGAGAAATGCCACAGCCGCAAAGCTATCGCGGTGGGCACAGAAGTGTTGATTTGACGTGCGACCCGTTGTGTCGCCTAGACCCTGCGGTGCGCTTTAATTAATGCAGCTCTGCCTCTGCACGCCCTGCATAAGTTGTCCACCAGACATATTTGCATGGCATTATTTTTCAGAAATAGCAGAAACGCACCGTACCACACCTTGAACTTAAGTTTATCCAACGCTTTCTTGCCTTCCGAAGTCACCTTTATTCAGGCCGTTATGCTCCAGGAGGTCGCAAACATAGGCTCCCGACCATAGGCGGCCCACCATACGCACCGAACCAGGATTATTGCAAAACTCGTAAACAGTGTAAGAATTTAGCGTAAATTGTCAATTCATATATCACGCTTAAAATTTGAAAGTCGAAGTTTATTGTAGATTTCCAGAACAGTGCAATGCATTTTAGACACTCTCCGGGACTCAACAAAATTCCTAAAGGGTCCCGAACATGTTATTCATCTGCTTGAGATGCAGTTTGCAGAACTCCGATATCTGATTTTGGTCCAGAGTTACAGGTTTGTAAATTTGTTGCATTTACTTTTTGATCTTAAAAATTTGTTGCAATATTCTAAATGAGGTCCTAAAGCAGAATTCTTTCCTAGAGGTGCTGCAATTTAACTTTTTCTGCCAAATACAAGTGTCATTAAAATTGGTCCAGTGGTTGTGTATTTCAATCGGGAAACTGGAGTTGGTCCCAATCTGAAACTTCCACTTAAGTTATTACGGTTCATCCCAGCCTCTTCATTTGAACGTTAACTACAGGAAATAATCACAAGCGGAAAAAGCTGCTCCAGAATGAACGCGCTCTTTATTTCTCGTCGAGCAGCTAAGAACCACAACCTTAGCATCTGCATGCAGTATACAGCCAAGTCGTAATAATTCGCTCGTCTAGGCACGGGTCATTCCGCTGAACCTCGTGCAAGCTTTATGGCAGCTGACCTCAGTGCCTTGACCCTCGTGATCGCTGTTGTTGTTGCCATCCTTGCCAACCTATTGCTCATACGCACCATGGAGCGCAGGGCCTTTGCTGGCCCGCTCTATCCCGCACCGCTTCTTCGTTCACTGCTAGCTGCGACGACTGCTTGCTGTTTCTCGCCCGCGGTCGTAAAATGGGGGAAACAAAGAGTGGCGCTTTCTTTACGTTTTGTGCTGACGTGCAGAGGCTGCAGCGTAAGTGTTATCGAGAACCGTCTCTCTTCTGTGTGGCGGAAACGACAATAAGACTCTAGAACTTCCCTCCCGACCTCAAGCTTCGTAGCAGCACGTGTATTATAAGGTAAAACCCAACACAATCAGAATTTAGGCTCGGGTAAAAAATACTAATTTCTCGTAGCGCATATACAGGGTGATCCCAACTGTCATGCAACAAGATCTTAAAATGTGCAAATGTCACGTAGCTGGACAGAACAAAGATAATGTTGTTTGCCGCCACTTGATTCAATTTGTTTTTTTCATTAACCTAACCAGATAATTGGTGTTCATTGATTAATCACCTTCTCAAATATTATAATTCGATGAAAAGTGCCACTTAGGAAATTGTAGAGCAACATGAAAAACTCCCTACGCAACTTTCTGTTGCTCGACACGTGGAACAAAAAGGTGTTTTTCTGAGCGTGAAAGAAGCCCGCAAATACACGCAAGATTGCCGCGCGACTGGCCGCTCGAGGCACTTTGCGTGCATTCGCGGGCTTCTTTCACTCTGGGAGAGAACGCTAAAGAACGCTATTACCACTTTCCAGAAATGGCACAGAAGCTGGAGCATTGAGAAGTAGATCAGCACCTTGGTAGCACATTCGAGATGAAGCAGCGGCGTCCGTAAGTTGCTGAAGATCTTGAAGGCCATCACCTGGAATTTGATTCATATCCCATAACCACAGGGAACCGCGTCGTCTGCTTAAGGCCTATTTAGAGGCTGTTAATAATACTTTAAAAAAGATTAGCCGATTAGCATCTATGCAGCTTTCCTAGAAAGAGGGAGGGAGGGAGGGAGGGAGGGAGGGAGGGAGGGAGGGAGGGAGGGAGGGAGGGAGGGGAGGTGAAAGGCAGTGAGGTTAACCAGACTAGGTGTTCTGCTCATTTAATAGGCACCGACCAATTCAGCCTCAGTAAAATTTCTTCGAAGTTGACCTTGAACAATTTGAAGGATCGCACTGTTGTTAAGGGCTTTCGTCACGCCGGTCAGTTAAGTGCAATGACAGAGACAGTCGGGGGAAAACAAACGAAATAAATGCACAAAAACGCGTGTCATCGCGACGGCACCCGTCGCGACAACGAATCGTTCGGTTGCCACGACAGAAATACGGTTTTGCCTTGGCGAGAGCTAGGACTTGATGGGATATTGAAAATTACGGCCGCCAGAACGAGAACTCGCGGTGTTGAAAAATCAATCAGTCGCGCGGTTCTACACGAAAGCTCTCTGTTGTCACGGTGCCATGGCTTAGATAAATTTCACATCGCACTCCCACAACCGGGCGGCACAGACCCCTCACCCTGCTGCGTGGCGAAGCTCCGGAACTCCCGCGTGTCAAAAATGCTTGGGCTTCCCAAAAGAATGCGCGGGGACGCTAGCACGTGTTCAATGCAATACACAACGTTGCTCACGTTCGTACGTTCATCGTCCCAAAAGAACCTCTGTGTACGCTTACGGAGCCCGTATAGTAATGCCAAGCCGTACACCCAAAAACAGAAAGCGCGAATTAGGCACAGTAAAATGCACTATGTGATTTGACTTCTTGCCCCTCCTTCTCGGAGAAGCGGGAGGAATAGATAAAGCAGGGCGCCTGTTCTTAAAGCACGCTGGATACGTACAGGCTGGGAATATCACCGTATGTTTCTTGTTTTCTCATCTAAACTGCGTTCTAAGTCTTTGATTGGCATTGGCGCTCGCGCAATTCTAAATCTGAATATGCATTCGACCGAATACAATGTCCCACACCTAATCCGGGCACACCGCTCATTCTCGGGCATTAGATCTATCCCTGCTTGAAAACAGACGGTCTTGACCGACTACGCGTCGAGCAGGTGGACAACCCATTGCTGACGTCTTATATCTATGCTGCTGTAAGATTCCGCACGACCACCCGGACATGCGACATAATGTGTTTGTGGGGAACGGGCGGGACGCCGAAACTAATGTTCGTTTTCAGAAAATCCCTAGCATAGAGAGAGAGAGAGAAAATAATGCAGAGAAACGCAGGGAGGTTAACCAGAGGTAGTTCCGGTTGGCTACCCTGCGCAGGGGGAAGGGTTAAGGGGGATAAAAAGAGAAACAGAGTGGAAGGGGGAAATAGAAAGAAAGGGAGACAAGCACGAACAAAGCGCGTACACTACATAGCGGTAGGGGGCGGCATTCTTAGAGTCTGTCATGAAGCCCCGTAGACCGCAAGAACCTTAATAGCGCGAGTAAGGCCTTGAACGCGGATGTTCTTTGGGAGCATGCATTTATTGCTGAAGCGAGGTTCGAGATGAAAAAAAAAACGTACTGGCGTACTGTACGACTGGCCTCTTCGTACGAAGTCAAGGATTGATAACCGATTGTCTCATCTCGGTTCACTTATAAAATACAGTAACTTAATGCACCGACAAAGTCGCAGGTATACAAAAGTTAAGGGTTGAAGTTTTAGAAACCATACGAGTTCTTTTTTTCTAGTGTTCCTTTACTTATTTCTCCTCGAAAAGAAGCATCATAACATGATGCTGATGTTGATAATGATTTATTGGTATTCGTTTCAAAACGGGGCGGCAACAAATAGTCCCCTAGCCTGCCTGAGGTGATTCTCAAGTAACAGCCAGCGCCTCCTATATAGACACCAACTCCTTCCTAAAAAATTTAACAACAATGACAACAAAACGAAATCATCGTTCTACTCGAATTTTCTTTTCTTTGTTTCGCCTTTCTCATACGTTTTTTGTAAATACCATCATGTAATGGCAATGGTACACTGTCGAGGTGAAAGAGCAAGAAAAGAGGTTCTACGACGTAATTTGCGGATATATACGGATATGTAACCAGAAACTTGGCACGTTTTTGGCAAGTTTGGCACAGAAATTTGGCACATAACTTTCTTGCATTGTTATATAACTATAGCAATTGGATAATCTCACGCACAGCTAACTGAAGTACATTTTGTTAATATGTAGCATTCGTACATCTTAATTACTAGATGCAATCATCGCAGGAAATTATCGTTACTTTTTAGCGCATCTCTTTATGTGAAAATATCAACAGTTGCATCCATTTTAATTTTATTCTTTCTTTTATTTATTTCAACGGTATTTTATGTGGTTTAGCATGCAGGTATGTAGCATGTAGTACGTAGGTATACAGTGTTACTATATATGTTCTTGTTTCAACAAAGTTATTGTGTGCTGCTGCAGATACGAGTATCTAGAAATTCCGTTGTTACCTTTTCGTCCAAATGACATTGTCCTAACATCAGCTGGTGTTTATCTGATAGTGCTGTGTCGTGTCGACTATTATCAAGCCAGCTGTCCACTATTTAATTTTAATTAGAGCCGCTACGTAAAAACACGGCCCCAGAATTCCTGTCAAGCTCCCACGCAGCTTTTAACCCAGGGAACCGTTCCCCCACACGTGGAAGAAATAAAAGCTACCTAATTCGATTCAAAGTGGCCAAAGGGTAGCGAGCTCTGGTGAACGTCCCGTCGAAGGCCACATCATCCCCCCAAAAAATGAAAACCGCCAACTCGAAGACGCTGAGTGGTTTTCTTCCGGGCCTGTCAGCAAGAGTAATCGAGAGAACGGCTGCGCGGAAACAATGAGCGGCCGGTGGGAGACCGGGGTCGATGAACCCGCAAGGCTGCCCGGTCGCGGCGAGCGCGCTTTCTCGAAGGAAGCGGCCGACACCAGCGGCGACGGCGCGGGTCTGCGGGTGCGGGCACGCGCCACGGACCCGAACTCGGGGCCCGGATCGTTAGCGAGCGCCCAGCGGTGCCAAACGCCGCCAGCTCGATATCGAACCGCACGCCGGAGTTCGCCGACTGGCGCGCGCTTGTGGCGTGCCGGCCGGCGCCCAGTGCGATATCGCCTCGCTACGTGGCCGGCGCTATATACCGCCAACACGCGGAGAGGCAACAAAAGGAACCGCGGGGAGACGGCAGCGAAAAGCGGTTCGATCGCAGGTGTGCTATTGCGCGAGCTTTTTTTTTTCTCTCTCTCCCTCATTCTTTCTTTCATTTTATTTATTTATTTATTTATTTATTTATTTATTTATTTATTTATTTATTTATTTATTTTTACGAGGAATTATCAGCGCCGGCGACCGCTCAACTCTCGAGTACCCGTGTGCTTAGATTTAGATGCACGTTAAAGAACCGCAGGTGGTCGAAATTTCCGGAGTCCCCCACTCCGGCGTGCCTCATAATCAGAAAGTGGTTTTGGCACGTAAAAACCTATAGAGAGAGAGAGACAACTCTCGAGCTTGCAGCTCTCCGCGCGTGTACGCCGCATTCGAGCATGTGTGGGTACAACTTTCCATAGCAGGAACGAACGTTCGTAAACAAACGTCGCAACCGTACGGACAACTCTGAGCAATTTTCTACCGACCACTGGTTTTTCAAAAAGAGAAAGGCAATTTCTTCGTTCCTTAGACGCCCAGCTGGAAGAGAGAAAATAAACAGAGAAGGCAGAAATGGTAAACACAAAATTTAACCAGGAAAGTTGGCTACCCTGCGCCGGGGAAGGAGAAAGAAGAGAGAGAGAGAGAAGGAGAGACGCGAAGAATTTGCGAACGCGCACATTCACTATACGTGGAACGTGCACCACGCACAGTCAAAGGCACGCGCACAAGCCAGCCGCTCTCAAAAGAGCACAAAAGATCCTTCATTAGCTTCTGTGCCGATGACTGGTCACGGTGTTCCAGCAGCGCCTGCACGGACATCCGACATGCATTCGACATTGTATTTGTATATCAAATACAGGACAGTGACACAATAAGCGCTCGATGTCTTCTTCGCAGCCGCAGACATCCCATGCAGCACTGTCAGGCATTCGATAAGCTCTCGTGAAGGCTCGCGCAGATGAAAATCGGCGAGTACAGTGCGGTCTTGGTTCACCTGTTAAACTTTAGACTTAAGTAATCATTTTCGCACTCTGTGACCAAGCTGCGAAAAATATTTTGCCTTCCCCCGGGAGTCGGGGTATGCACACTCCTGCTCATGGGTGTACGTCTATGTTGGCTCCTCCATCGGTGGTGATTTGTTGTTCGGCATGAGCACGCTTGCACGAAAACATTGTCTACCTCACTCTCCGATAGGGCAGGACTGCCGAAAGCCCCCAGCTCCAGCAACAGCCATTGTCAATCTGCTACGCAAGCGCGTCACGAATGTATTAAGGAAACCACGGCCGCCGAGCGTCAGCCACACGAAGTCGAGCCACATCGACGCACCGACCTGCTTCCGCGTCCGACGGCCCTGGGGAATTCACTTAAACCACTAGAAGGAACTCTGACCTTGTGGTTGCCGATCCGCCAATAGAACGATGGGTGCGCATGCATTTGTCTAATCATCGTGCCGGTGGCTTCAGACCTTCCGGTGACTGTACTTATTACGTTGTATCTGCGTTTACTGGCATAAATTTCCCATAAATTGTATTTATTCTTCTAAACGCATTCACGGAAAACACTGCGAGCATACACAATCACTGAAATATTGTCACAGTCATAACGCAATATTGTGTTGAATATGATAAATTTCGAAATTCACAAACTCTTTCGAAAGTAGGAGGAGAAAAATTAGGCAAATTCGTGTGCTATTTCCACGATGGCGAGCAGCCATGCTTTCAGCTCCCGCAGAGACCAGCGCAAGATTTTCAGTAATTTTAATGAGAAACCACGACGGGAACCAGCAAACAGTGTTTCAACTTATGTGGCTCCACGTCGAATTTGCTAACTCTTACGCATTCCTCATTGGCATGGCCGACAGCCCTACATGCGACTGATGCAAGTGGGACGAGAAACACACTTCCATTGCGTGCGCCCGCGACCGGTAGGCAAGTGATGCGCGAAGTGTTTGGTAGATTAGACAATCGCCCACTATAGGAAAGAATGTGTTAGTCCAGTACTCCTATAAAGGAACTCCGCGCAGCAAGCTGTACCTGCGCTGCTGAAGTTTCAGAGTTCCACGGACCTGCATAATAGACTTTGAGAACGTTGCCTGCTACTGTTGCCATACTCGTATAGTGCTGGGTTGCGCACACGGTTAACTTCGTTTGCGCTCCTTTCTCTTTCTATCCCCTCACCCCTTCCCCCCGTGTCGTCTAGCCAAGCAGAAGTACCGGTGGTTAACCACGCTGACTTTCTATATACCCTTTCTCTCTTTCTTTTGCTCTCTAATTGAGGAAACACGCGATAACGCTCGTCGAACAGATAAGAAACGCAGGTTCACCTTTTCTTCAGCAGGCGAGCGTCTTCTGAAACGCTGTTACAAGCTACCATGTGTATTCTTTCTTTTTTCCACCAGTACTGCGCACGCGAGAGTAGATATAGTTGGAAGGAAACATACGCACTAAACATGGCTAAAAAAAGTTTATCTAGTACAGCAGCACACCCAGGAGAAACGGGAGGCGCAAACCGCCAACGTTCCACACGAGCTTATTGGAAGCTTAGCTCGAAACGCTACGCAAACTCTACGCTTCTACCTACTGTATGTAAAAATTCTTAAGCTGCCTCCGCTGTGTGGGTGAAACAATTGCGCTTAATGAAACAGTGTTGTTTTCCTTTTTTTCTTTTTTATGCGAAATTTAATATCCGCGGACCCTTCCCGCGCGCACGCTGCGTGCCTTCAGCGGCACCGCGTCTGGTTGCAGACACATGGCACATAAAAATAAGCGCGCGCGCAGTTTGCCTCTCGGCCGAAGACAAACCATCGGCACGGAGCTTTCGGAAACCGCTTAGAGTAAATGCATTAATCACCAGCATAAGTTCAGCCTGCTACGCCTTCGCTATGGCAACAACGCGATAGGGCACGACTCTGCAAGCGCAAGCGATCGATCTTGTTAGCTTACGCCCCTGGTGCGGAGTCGCGAAAATTCTGCATTATGTAGGCGGCAGGGATAAACTTAATCCAGGTGTTAAGGCAGGCTTTCTATGCTAGCTTGTCACACTCCAGTTCTCTCTAGGTCCGCTGTTGGATATCGCAGACCTGGTAGCAGTTTGCTGCTCTATATCCACTGAAGGTCACTCAGTCCGGATCACAGGCGGTCGCTCAATCCGGTAGTCTACAAAAATCGCTTCAGCGCCTTTGCGGCCTTTTGTAGCTGCGATATACGAGGTCATGGTCTTGCCCAATGTGAATGGTTTTCTGTCGAACTGATTTGGAGCATTGCAGAGGTCATGTCTTTCAATTTCAAAAGATGGGCAGTAGCACAGGAGGTGTACTATAGTCTCTTCGACACCACTGGCATTTCGCTCGGCGCTATCAGCCATTCCAATTAAACATATATATGTAGTGGTGAATGCAACGCCCAGGCGTAAGCGGCACAGCATTGTTTCCTCACTTCGGGGACGCCCAGGCAGCAGCCGCAGTTGCATATATGCGTCGAAAAAATGCAATCGATGCTGGGCAAATTGAAGTGTGTACCAATTCTCCAATGTTATACGGTGCGCTAGTTTGCTTCAGTGCTGGGTTGCGTCAGTCCTGGATAAAGGCACAGAAAAATGTTCGTTCCTTCGTGTGCTTTTCTAGCAGCTTCGTCGGTGAGGTCGTTGCCGGAGATACCGCAATGACCCGACAGCCACTGAAACACGACGTCGTGTCCTTTCGCGATCATACGATGGTGCGTATCGCGTATTTCCGACACAAGTCGTTTCCGCGTCGAAGAAAAATGTAGGGCCGCCTTCGAGTCGGCACATATTTCCCACCGATTAGCCGGTTGGTTGTTAATATAATGAATGGCACCTCGGAGGGCAACAATCTCCAAACCGGTCGATGTTGTCAAGTGAGAAATTGAATTATTGATCGTGATCGTATAACTCCTGTGCCGGTGGAGCTGGTCTCGGCGGAAACGCCGTCCGTGTATATGTGGGCTCGGTCAAAGTAAAAAGTGTGCAAACAATCCGGACTTGCTAGCTTCAAGGTCAAGGTGGGCAGGACAGTCTTCTTTCTTATTCCCGGAACGAACAGGCGCTCATCAGGTTGTAGTGAACACCACAATGCTGGCGGTGAACGTGCCGAGTGTGTGAAACCCGACGGTAGGGAGGCACGACGAGTGCTGGCTACGCTGGAGAATGACGCCTGTGGTTGTCGTCCTGGCAGGCAGGCAGGCAAGAGAGCTTGACTGCATCCGTGAAACGCGACGAATACGGGCCCTAAGCGTGTCGGTGGTAATGAAAGTCGTAATCGGATGGTCTTGAGCCATTATAACTGCTCCTGCTGTTGAGAGCTCAGCGGAAGGCCGAGGCAAACGCGTAGTGTCTGTGCCTGAACGCCTTGAAGTTCTCGAAGATTTGATTTGCATGTTTTCGCAAGCATGGGAGAGATATAGTGTAGGAATCCGATAAAAAGTGCTCGGTACAACTGTAGCATGGAGTCCTCTGACGAACCCCATGTTTTTCTGTCGATGAAATTGAAGACGTGGACAACAGACGCGTGCTTCTTCTTCAAGTGGGCAACCTGACCGCTCCATGCAGGAGGGGTCTGCCGGACTGCGCTTGCAAAGCTTTCATCATCAACAGCAGTGGCATATAAACACGATTCTCTGATAACGATGAATGCCAGTTAGCTGGTTCCATACAGCAACCGACGTGCCATTTATTCGCACGAGAGCTGAATACTTCCCCGATTGGAAACCCTCAGTGATCTACATCAATGTTTTTATTAGAGCGGTATCCGTGAAAAAAAGTTTAATTTCCCAGCTTCGCGTAACCAGAGGTGCAACTGAAACTCGGCGGTGTGCAGTGTGGGTCCGGTGCAGCCAAACGAACCTTAATACCAAGAATTCCTATGCAACCTCTTGTTTTGCCGTCTTTTTTCTTTTTCTAGGTCTGTCTGCACCTAGAAATAGTTTTCTTTAAACTTCGTAAAACACACAACTGCAGAGAGCCGACAAATTCAGAATTTCTCCCCATTGTGAAGGAAATATTCAAAACAACTCAAATTTTCTTGCGAAAAACAACACTCCGGACCACCTCCCCTTAAGTAAAACTCTTGCTTGGGCTAGTTGGTTCATGCTTGAAGTGGTAAAGGCAAGGCGCAGAAGACCAGGACTTAGGAAGAACACAAACAACAAGACAGTCCTGGTCTTCTGTGCCTTGCCTTTACCTCCCCTTCCCCGAATTTCATCTAAATTACGCTTTGAAAACGCAAGACGAACCGAGAGAAAAAAAACGGAAAAGAAATAAAAAAGTCGCAGTTTCGACCGAAAGGCGAAGCATCCATTGCGATAGCAAATTAGTGGACAGCTATAGCTATATATACCAAGTAAGGATAGTAGCGTTATCCGCCATATAAATTTGGAAACATTTGCTTACCATCTAAATTAACAAGCATGGTGTCAACGCGCACAAGCAAACATGAACACCTCACACTCGATCACCGCGGACATTCGCCCTCAAAACGCTGTTGTGAGCAAGCGCGGCAGCAGAACCGAGCGAAGTGACCTTCGTTGCTTCTATCGTTTCAACGTAACTGAGCGGCGGGAACACAGCGTGCATGCACATAGGTATAATCCGTCTGCATATTGCTTTCAAAATACGGCGCGCGCACCGCGCTACGTACGCAGTTGCTGGTGGAGTAGAAGCTGCCCCACACCCACCTCCATCCGGCGCTGCCTCCGCGCTTACCTCCTTGTCGCGCCCGAGATTGAGTCGCGATCGTCAGTTCCCCTCGAGCCCGGTAGCGAAATACGCAGTTGCTTCCGGAGCACAACGCCGTGCCCATCTCTTCCTCTCATATACCTCACGGCATTTAGCGCGACGGAAGACTGCGCGTTTGCACTACGCTTTCCTCCTTCGCGCGCGCCAGACTGAGCCGCGATCGTGGATTTCCCTCGGGTTCCTACACTCGCCCATACAGCATACGACGCGCGGAGACGGTGTCATCGCCCCAGGACTTTGTACGGAACATCATATAGTGTCCATATAGTTGCTATCGCAATAACAAGAAAACGAGACCTCAGTGGTAGCTTTGCGGTTATGGTGTACCGCTGCTAAACCCGATGTTGCGGGATCAAATCCCGGCCGCTGCGGCCGCATTTCGATGGGGGCGAAATGCAAACCTCAGTGATCCTATGCAACCTCTTGTTACGCCTTCTTTCTTTTTCCTTCCCACGCATTGGGTGTACGTTAAAGATCTCCTAGTGATAAATAATAATCTGGGGTCCGCCACTAGGACGTGCCTTATAATAAGATCGTGATTTTGGCACGTAAAACGTTAGCATTTCTTTAACGCAAAACACACAAAATACTTAACGACAGGGTCGATGTAGACCTAATGTAGAGCCAGCGTGAGGCCAGTATAGCCCTGAATTGGAAATACGTCGGCTCAGCCCACCTGTACAGCTTATAGACTAACTGTAACTTGTGACACGAACAGTTAGCATACAGAATTACAGATACAGCCAAATTATAGTTCGGCTTACCTAAAGCATAAAAACGCCTGGAGATTGGTTTTCCTTGCGAATTCAATCGCCATAAAACGAATTGCTCGGGGCACAGGAAAAAACTGCAAATAACACGTCATTTTCGCAACGTCAACGGGATAACAAACACAATATGCAGCGCACTGACACGGCAGTACAGAAGCCCTTCCGGATTTAGCGTCCTGCACTCACTGATAACAGAAAAGAAAAGCAAGAGCTCTCAAGGGAGCGAGAGAACAAGCGACGGAGGACAACATCGTGTCGCGCCTGATTTGCCCATCAGCTGTCAACTACAACCGCTATATTCCTGAGGCCGCCGCGAGGCATTCAACGGCTGCCGATGCCTGGAACAAGGGGCTGGGATTTTCCCGCATTATTCTTGCTTGATGACCCTGCGGGCCTCGCCATTGCAAATGCACCCTCTTGCAGAGGCGGGTATACAGTTATGGCATGTCTCCTCCGTATAAGGTCATCGTTCATCGCTTTTCTTTTCCGTGCGCGTTATTGATGGCCCTATAAACGCATTGACGAAGGCGCCTTTACTGCTATGCTGCGCAATCCCAGCTCCCGTGTTCCGTGTTGTTGTACACAGCGTGCTTCGCACACCGACACCGACGCCAAAACGTTTTCCGCAAGGGCAATATTACACAGCGTAAAACACACCTACAGCGCCGGGAGAAAAAAATGAAATTGAACGCCCATGGGCTTCTCTCGCATTTTCCCCAGTTGGCTCTCCTTTTCTATATCTATTGAATTAACATTTGACATAGTACTTTATTTCATCTTTCCATAGGCGCATGAAGACACGCCCGTTCCTCACAACGAAGGCATTTTCTGAGATCCGCGCGTATGTCAGGAGTTGGCGATAGTTTCTGCAATGTATCAAACCATTGCGCGGTAAAAAACTATTTAAACTTTTAAACGAATGCTCGTGTGCCCTTTCTTTCGATGGAACCCCGCTTCCTAGCGGAGAATCAATGTCATAAGCATGAACGTCTCTACTTGAGGCGGGCTGCCTGAGAGCCACCGATTATGGCACGTGACTTCGGCAAGTCGTACAACGCAGAACGGGTAAAACGGTCCACTGGAAGGGCGTCCCGCAGCAAGAAACAACGTTAGCTGAAATAAAAAAGAAAAAGAAACGAGGTGCGGGACTCGAGACGTGCTCTATCGGCTTCGGTAAGGGAGGAAGCAGCAAGGAAGGCTTCTTGCTTGCGGACACTACATGAAGCAAAGAGAGAGAGAGTGTGTGTACATCTTGGCAGTGAAACCCGCCTCCTTGCAGCATGGTGACACGACGTTTTATTTCGTCCAATCCTTTTATAATTTAACCAATTCGAGAATTTATTGAAATAAAATGCCCCTTAATTGAAGGCGCTTAGTACTTCCAGAGTGTAAACAAACGTGACGGCGTAATGTATCTTCACTTTATGTATAGGTACATGTGTTTGGCGGCGTGTGTATGTCGGCTGCATGTTTGCATGTTCACAGCACATCATCACCTCTATCTTCCACTCTTGACGTTCCAGTTCTTGCCTCATACTTATGTCGTTCCATCGGCCAGTTCCGCTTCTCACGTGGCCGGTCGACGAGGCAGCACAACGTTCCGGCTAGCTATGCAGCCAGAGGGCGTGGCCACTTCTGCTTCTCAGCGAGGGCCTCCACACGTGCTGGCGTATTTTTCACTTGATATCGAGAGCATCACGCCTGTGCATGCTTACGACCGTGCTTGTCCATTTGCGTGCGTCAGTGTGCGTGTGTGCGCGCGTGTATTTCATCTCAGAGCAAATAGTTCTATGCTTTCATTTGTCGGCCGATCACCATGCTGGCGGCCTTCGAAAACACTGGCTCTGGCCGTCGCCTCCTTCAGCCATTGAGAGTAGTGGCAAACGGGAAACAGGCCCATTCATCTACACTGGCTCTCGCACTCAGTTTGCCCTTCCTCGTATACGTTGCGGAGGCGCGCAACTGCTTCGCCGCAGTACACATTTGTAATGGCTAAGCTATTGCCCGACCAAGTCAAAGCTCCCCCATCGAGCGAGCTAACTCGGCCTCCGCTATTGATAGCCACATGTGATAGATCAACACTGCGTACACACACACACAAAAAGTGCCAGCCATTGCAAAAGATCAATGGGCGAGGCTGGACCCGCAACGCTGAGTGTCATCTCAATGGGAGAGATGTGCGCGCGACCTTCCCCAAAGTGATTGATCCACGTACTCGCGTCGCGACTTAGTCACACGTAGCTGATAAGTGCCTGTCCCGTGATCTCTAAGGCGCGAGTTCTTGCACATCCAATACAAAAGAGTACGCACTAGAGCTATTTGTTAGCGTGAGTAGCAGAACCGCACTTTCTGTCCGAGATATTACGGTCCCAAAACATGTGTACTACCGTAACCTTAAATAAGAGCTGTCCCTGGTTAGTAGGTTCCACTGCATCGTACCTTCATCGTACCTTCATACTGGTCATTCTTTGTGTGTTTCGTTCGTTTCTTTGTTTGTTTGCATAATGCTTTTTTTTTTCTCACATGGCTCTGAATCTCTTGCTCAGTGGTGGGAATGAAGACCGGACTAAAAAATGTTGAAACAAATGGTATGGTGTGTCATCCAATACGAACTGCTAGAAGAATTACCGCGCGTGTAGGATTATGGCGTACAAGAAGCGAGGGACTTCTAATGTCGTTTCTACTACGGAGTCATGCTTCAGGGTAAGGGAGCAGGGTGTCGAACTGAACACGAACCGAAAACCGTATCCGAACAGCAATTCTGGTTGGGAATGAACCCGAACCAATACTTTTGGAAGGTGCCTGAACTCGAACCGTGCTTGAACCGAAAAAGTTATTATCGGTTACCGGTTCGACACGAAACCGTTCAAGCATATAAGACCAACACGGGTGCTCAATAGTTTCCACGATTCTTCGAATAACTACTTCTTCAATCGGCGCACCCTATACTAGCGGACTGTTCGACTCACCAGTTATTTTGTGTGCGAGAATGGGGATAGACGATAGGCATGTGCTGGTAACAATGGCCACCTAGGCTGAGACGCCTGCCCTTCTGAAGCCTCCCATCACAGTTGTGGTCCGCAGCCGCAAAGTTGTATCATGGGCTCCGTGGAATCAACATTTCTGGTGACGTTCCCAATTAGACCGTTAGGTCAACTTGTTACTAAAACTGGTCAACTAGATAAAAAGGGAGAGTGGGAAAGACGAAGCCCTGGAGGAGGGATATCAACGGCTTCGGCTGGAAGTCTTATTGCATAAGACCGTGGTCACTACTAAATGCCGTCACCTTATCAGCGAGCAACAACCGCGGCTGTAAACAGCACGCAAAATCTGACCTTGCTCTTCGCCATGTTTCAACGCACGTTTGGTGCGTAGCCAAGCAGAGTCAATGCTCTTCGAGTTATAGAAGTTATTCGTGGGGTACAATGCGCGTGCTTTCTTCTCCTTTGTCCACCCCTAACCAGCTCAGGAAAACGAGCCACGTGCGAATGTGCGAGAAAGACCGACATATAGTTCAGCACAAACCGCCCTTGTTCAACGTTCAGAAGCATCAACATCCTCACCTGCTTCGAAAAAAAGTAGCAAACTGAGTGAAATTTCCAATGCTGGATTCTTTCTTTGCTACGGACTAGAAGTACGAAGTTTTATTTATGCAATACAATGTGAATTCGCGTTGTCTTTGACGCCATAGATACCATGCCACAGTTCGCTTATCGACGGTCTTGTAGGAAAAACCAGAAGCAATACGAAAATTAGCTGACTCTGCTGCTGCTGTTAAAGTAACGAGCGTAGCAGCTAAGCAGACTTTACGCTGACGCAGGCATTCTCACTAGTTACCTCTACCTTTAATGTATACACATGGAATTTCCTCCTTAAGTGAGTAATTCATTCGTAAATTTCGGGTTTTACGCACTGAAACCACCATCTCATTATTAGGCATGCCGTAATGGGAAACTCCGGATTAATTTGATCACATGTAGTTCTTTACCGTGCACCCAATGAACGGTACACGGGTTTTTTTTTTTTTTGCATTTCGCCACCATCGAAATGCGGCCGGCATTCGATCCCGTAACTTCGCGCTTAGCAGCGCAACATTCCTGAATTGACGCATGCGCCAATTGCGCATGCGCCAGGCGGGCAAGTCGATGGCACTATGCAGAATATCGCCATGGGTCAAACGGACTGCGCCGAACCAGTTCACTGTTGTGAACCGGTTCGCGAAAACAATTTTATTTCTCCGATCCGAAACTGAACTGCAACAATATCGGAGCGCCTTCAACCCGAACCCGAAACGAACCGGTATTTTTTTCGGTTCGACAACCTGCAAAAGAAAGAAAGTGTGATTTCTTTGATTCACATTGGAGAAGTTTGCCTCGTCATGAGCTTAGCACGCTACTCGCTCCTGATGGTACTGTAGATACATGAAATGATAAATATATCCACAGTACACTTGCACACAGCTTGCACAAGTACACGCGTTGACAGCTACGCGTAGTTGCTCTGCTAAGTGCGAGGGAGCGGGATCAAATCCTGGCCGCGGCGTACACATTTCGATGGAGGCAAAATGAAAAAAACGCCCGGTGTTCCAAGTTAATCCGGAGCCTCCAATCACGGCGTGCATCATAATCATACCGTAGTATTGGCACGCAAAACCGCAGAATTTAAATATTTAAATTTTGAAGATTAAAAGTAGATCAAGGCCAGTGCCCTGGAAGAACTTGTATGAGTACCTTCGCGTGCGAAGAGCTATAGCTGCCAGCACCGCTTACAGAATTTAATTCAGATCGCTCATTCAGATCGCTTCTAACCGCAAGTGACGCGGTCGCTATTTTATTGTTTTTTGTTTATTTGAGTGCCTGCCAACAGCTGCAAAGTCTTGGCAACAGGTCACTAGTACCTACAAGAGCATGAACATAAGAAATATGAAAATAGAACAGTATTTCCGGCAATATTGCATATTAACGTAAACATACAATAGATGGATTTGTATAAGAAACTGAAAAGGATGTGCTTGCTGAACACAGTGTCGTCAAGCATCCTATGCGCCAGCTTTACACAGACATTTAATTGAAGATACCCATGCCAGATCAGCTGGCATTGCAGGCCTGTTGCAGCCATGTCATGGGGCAAGTTAGAGAAAGATTACAGTAAAACGCGTCAAAACACCAGCTGCTTTTCAGTGACAAAACCCGAAACTGCAACGATACCACTAACATATGACAATCAATCAGCCCATGCTGCCCTTATCGCAAGAAGTTTATAGATAAAGCACGATTCTCCTGTGACGAAAAGACAGTACACTAAAGTCAATTAACAGGCTTGACATATCATAATATCAGCGTCGACAAAAAGTTGGCAGTCTCTTAGGTATCCTTACGTGATTTGAATGCGAGAGCGCTGTGGTTTCTCTAATTTATCACTTTTAATTAAAACTCTACCTTAATCCGCTTTAATTCACTTTGCTCAAACTTGTTCCAACCTTAATCTATCTTATTCCACTTTAATCCACCTTATTCCACCTTAATCCACCTTAATCCACTTTAATACAACTTAATGAAAGTTGATTCACTTTATTTCACCGTTGGATTTCGCAGCAGGTGCATATTCGCTTCATGTGGCATATAATATTTTCGCCTTAATACATCTGTCGTAGCAAGTGCGAACGAATCGACGCTGGACGGCTTCTATTGAGTTACTTTTATGGGCACTCACAGCATTTCCCACAGTAAGAGAAAACTCTAATCGCGGTCTGTCTAGTGTGCAGAACAATGTTTTGAAGCAACCAGGGTGCCGAAACTTGTTTGTAGGCCTAGATATTAAGCCTAACTGCTCCTTGGCATGTCTTACAATACAGGATACATGACGGTGAAAATCCAACCTTGAATCTACATAAACCTCAAAGTGACGGACATCAATCAAGCACACGACGAATACTATCACCTGACAAAGTGTAATTAAAATTCGTCTGCACACGCCTTCTGGTATAAGTAACCACACTCATATTCTTTCCGTTAACTTCAAGACTGGTACTCCACTGATGAATAAAGGAAATGTCCTCCTGCAATTTATAGCAGCAGGACATTTCCTTTTGTAATGCATGTATCGTGAGCGATAGCTTGAACCGTATTTATGCATCTGCACGCACTATACGTCTTCGAAAGCTGATCTCAAAATCCGCGTTGTATTGAGCTGAGGTCGTTTATTCAAGGGCGCGTCCGGATAATCGCCTCTTCACGAAACCATGCAGAACAAGCAGCAAACAGGGGACCACGTTTACGAGAAGAAAATTGGTTGGAGCATGCTTGTCAGTCACTCGCAGGACACTGAACGGCAGATTCACGGCCGTTCATGATTTGGTCCTGATACGTCCTTCGATGTCAGGTCTTTGAAGAAATTATTTTCCAGTTTCTCGGCTATACAATTCCGTTTACTTCTGCTCATCCTCAAGCTCAGAAGAGTGTGGTCTTTCTTCGTCGCGTGTGTTCTTTGGTATAACTTCCTAAATCATCATCCTTAATCCTCCTTCCTCCAAATATTTCGCACCATGCACTAACTTTGCTTCAATTTGTAAAATGTTTTAAAACTTGTTTAACCTCCTCACGTGTTGGATGAATATAGGATTACTCGGGATGCATTTTTCTATTACTGTAGCGAAATTCAATGCGCGTATTTCACGCTTTTCCGAGCTTACACCATTGATGGTCATAACTTTCAAATGTCTTAAATTTTCTTGATCATGGACTGCATTTGTAATAAACATAGCTCTAGAAAAATCTAGGCTATACGAATTTCATTAACCAGACTGAAGTCATTCAATTTCATAAAAACATACTCCGCCACCCTAACACGATTTTCTTGCGCTCGAAACCAAGTGTTCTTCCAAGTTCTCTCAGAGCAGACTTCCCAGCTACGTACACATCATATAAGAACCAGACTTCATTAGACCACTGGGTCAATGTTGGAACGGCTTCATTCCTCTTCCTTCCTGTGCTCATCGCTTCAAATGAGGTTGGACTCCAGGAAACTAAATGCCTTTGGAAATGGAAATGCCTTTCCATCAGTGGAAGCGTCCACACATTTCCGCGCCCGCCGCATCGTGTGCTGACCGCGTCTCTTATTTAAGGCCATCCGGCGAAACGTTCGTCCAGAAGTCTTCTCTCCTGCTCTCGCAATACTGGCAACGGGTGCGAAATTCGCCTTCCGCGCGCCCCCGTGAGTACTCGCCAAGAAAAGAGTGACCTTAAAATTTATAACCGTGAAACCTTCCTTTTAGCCTGAAGCGTATAGGCGGTCTCTCCACGCGGGAGTCCTTACCAATTTCCTTCACTGCTACGCGAAAGATGAGTGGAAAGAAAGAAATAGAAGCAAGGCGACCCTGTGCTTTTTCATTTCTGTTGCCTCTACACACGGAGACTGAAGCACCCGCCTCGGGCACGTCGCTGGGGCGAGCGCCTCGCCTTTCCTCGAGTGTTTGCCTTTCGTGCGCACTCGGTGAATTCCGCGCGACGGCTTCGGAGGTCATCTTTCCCGCGGTGCTCTCGAGCGCCCAGAGCCATTAGGAAGCCGCCCTTCGAGAGCCGAAGGCGAGGCTGCAGGCCAGAGCGCAGAGGGAGAGACGGCATTGGCGACGCAAAGCGTGTTTCCGCGGCCGACAATTTTTCACTGACGAGTCAAGGTGGCGTCCGCTTATCGATTTCTTTCCTTTCGATCGTGCCTCTCAACGTAACCTACAACGAGACCACCTTCACTGCACAAAATTTGACACAATTTTTATTCCCTGTGACGTGATTTGTACCCGCTATAGCCTCCGAGGGCATTTACTCCCAGGAACATCACTATCCGCCTGTTAAAAGGTTTTTCTGGAAAATGCGTACATGGCACGAAGCCGACCGCAACGCTTACATAGTCATACGTACTTATACTAGCTTTGAAGCTGCGGCACTGTATAGATATCTCCATTGCTTACTTTTCTCATCAACAAAAGATTGTCTTCCAATAAGATAGTTTCGTAGTCCATCCACTCGCTGTATTTCTTGCTACAGCTTAGTACAGGAGAAATAAAGTAGACTACCGTAGCTCGACTGAAGCTGAAAGGACACGAAATGCGTGCGACTGTTACTGTTCGAGGGCAGGCAGAAAATCGATACTTCCCTTTACGTGATGCGAAAACAAAGGCAAGTTGCATGACAGACTCAAATCGGACAGTGTGGACGGAGCCAGGGAGACGCGCTATTCCGCAACAGAAACGACAGTCGCCTCCGCGGCTAAGGGGCCCCGAGTCGGCCCACATTTTTAGTAGAATCGATGAACGCAGTTCCGGTACCAGCTGACAGCCGCGACTTGTTGCCACACTGACTTTTACGTCGCGCACTTGTCTGCTTCACTCATAGCACGTTGCAGACAACCGGGAGCTTAGGAACAGGGGCTCCAAAGCGTCACGCTAAGCAGTTCGGGTTAACTGGCGTAACGCTCGTAGCCTGAGATAGTTTCAGGACAGATCGAGTAGAAGTTAAGTTGAAACAATATTAAAGTTTGCCCAATCCAGGCCACTGATGCACAGCTGTAATTACGTATATTATTCGGCTCACGGCATGCGCAGACGACACGTGAACTCCTCGTTGCGGTGTGGTTATTTTCATTAGTTTCATTGGCAGTCTTATTGATTTACTTATTTCAGTGTTAACACTGTTTCATTTATATTTGCCGTATAACAAGATAAATTAAGTAGGCGAGGTACTCTTTACCTCAATACCTCCATAGGAACCTATGTATAATGCAAAAGAACAGAAGATAGGTCTCAGGGTAGAGTGCGTAGTGCGTTTGGCTTCGCAGTTGCCTCTGCGAGTTGCACTATACGGCACCGCAAAGACCCAACTGGACAGAGGACCTTTTTCGTTGTAAAACATCTTGGGACCATGGTTTCGCATATCACAGCTGCAGAAGGCCACGAAAGCACTGCTCCAATTTCTGCAGGCAACGCAACCGGAGTGAGCGACCATCTGTGATAAAACTTTGAGAATTTTCACTACCTTGGCGGCATCGACACTCTACATTCTCTCCTTATCTTAACGGTTTTCTCCACTTCACAAATGCAGAGTAGCCAACCGGGCACAGTCCTGGTCAATTTCCCAGCCTTTCATATATCCCTCTCTCATTTCTCTCTTTCTCACTTTGGTTGATAAGGAAACGTTGCAGCGAGACAGCGAGAGCCATTTTTCACTGGTTCACATTGCATGAAATGAGTTTGACTAGATATTGATGAAGTGCGAAATACTTCGCAATATTTATTTACTTCCGCTTGTTCGTGTAAAATTCATTTACGCACCTTAGACGGGCGCTTCTTTCTATTTGCCTTGAGACGCTCACTAACGTAACTGCGACGACAGAAAAAGAAGGAAAGCTATGAAATTAAATGCAGATAATTCTGCAGTGGTGTATGTAGCCGTGTGCATGCTAAATTGTTTGGTAGGGGGGGGGGCAGGAACCAAAGACCCCACAACAAAGAGGGCGGGAAAAAGAGGCTGGAGGACTAACGATTCAGAATGGGCTTTGCTTCCCACGCAAAAACTAGAGCTATAGGAAGTATACTAGGACACATGCCTCCTCCTATAAAGCAATGTCATGCTTTCAATTTCAGTTTCTGATTCCTTCAGCACACTGACTTAACTGGCCAGCCATAGCCTCATTTTCATCTGGAGCATCCCCTCTGTCTCACCATACATATACCGTGACGGTACTAAGGTGGCCTTTATATTGCTTAAACTTCGTTGTTGTGGGGATGAGCTAAGGAAAGAGCCATGAAAACCACATTTATCATACCGTGTGAACCTAACGACATCTGGTATACACAGTGAACTGAGCCGCTTACGTTTCGACTTCGCGTTGTCGCCTTGCGTCCGCACACTGCCTCTCGGCTACTGACTGGATCTGTGTTCAGACGCGAGCTCACTTTCACGACGACAATATCGTGAAAAAGGGGTCTCACTTTCTTATCTCGTCTCATGTCAAAGACAAAGCTTGAGCCATCATATATCAGTTTATATATTCGCATAAGGAGTGTCGTACAGCCACTCGCGCGGTGCATAAGTTTGTTTTTAATTTATGCGTGCACACGTGCCCTGTTTACAACTCTCTTGTGATGCACTATGTTTGTTCTTCAGTTTCTGTCTGTATGTACTCATAATACATCTTATATTGCTTGCACTAGGAATGCAGTATTATTGTCGCCTTACAAGTATATACGCACACTTATTAAACGAAGCACGGGCTATATTGGAAGCACAGATGCCTGTGAGGCAGCACATATGCGTTGAGTAACAGCAAATGTGCTTAAGAGGCAGCTTCAGCTAAGGAGCTCTTATCTAATACACGGGAAAGAAGAAATCGTTCTTCTCGGCAACGGTCACACCAAATTTGATGAGATTTGCTGCATTTAAAAGCAAAACTTAAAATCTAGTCATGCTGGTTTGCGAATTTTCAATTTAGATTGTCAATATTTTTATATAAAAACTGCCAAAAATCTCAACTCTCAGAAAACCAGACTACCAAGTTCACAACTCTGTAGTTTAGAGATGAAAAGCGATATCGATATTCGGTAAATTGCACATAATAGTACTTGTAAAGCGGACATAATTGATATATTGTACATTACTCTGAAGTAAACGACTATTATGTGATTAGAACTTTTACAAAGCCATTGCAAACAATTTAACAAGTTCACTTGAGATGTAACCTGAAAAACTAGATTTGTCCGCTTTGGATGATCTAACGTATGCAGTTCACACAAGTGCGATATCTGTGCCTGGTGCAGAGATACGGATTTGTAAACTTCGTTCTTCTACTTTTCTCGAACCTAACAATTTTAGATAATTCCTTTTGAAACATAGCGGCATTAAATCGAACCACTTCCAATAGTCACTAGAATTTGTTCTTTTCTCTCAAATGCAACAGATTTAATTAAATTCGGCCTAGTAGTTATATCAGAATAATTTGGAGGATGCTTAAGCTTCGCCTTTAACAATGGAACGAGATATCATTCAAATATCCCTGACTGCTTCTCACGCTTCCCAGCAACTGCAGCGCATGTAACCGTAATATTTACCGGGAAACGCAGGCGGCGAGCGCTATGCACGAAGGCGGGCTTTCTGGTAGAAACGCGGCCTCCTGCGTGCGCTGCGATGCTGCAAAGAGCGCCATCTGAAGGTGTTGCCAGGGAGCGGGCGCGCGCAAATGGCGGACACCGTGGCTGGTCTATAGGTGGTAGACGCTGTAAAAGGGGTCTGTTTGAGTTTTCGCGTACTTATGATTTCTCGTATATTCAAATTACAATCCAACGCTGTCATGTCTGCAGGTTGTGTGCAAGTCGTACTTTACGATTTTTCTATGTACTTTATCTTGACAAATTCCACTAGTTCAGTAACTTCCTTGCGTCACATGGGGACCCTGGGTATGGGTGGTTCGAAAATATTTGCCGAAACGACGTTCGACGTCCGACGCTGGACGCCGACGCCGGACTGTCTGCGACACGGGCTCCTTAACGCTGCCGCGTTGAAAGCGTTTCTGGGTTTTACATGTACTTTAATAGGCGGCGGTAGAGTTCGGCCCGAGCTAAAGCATCCACCTAATGAGCTTCAATGCAGTGTACAGGTGTATTGCGGAAAAGCACGCTGTAGAAATTCTGCATTGAGTTGAAGAATATCGACAGTACCTAATAACTGATCAAATACAAAAACAGAAATATACAGTGTACAGCACGTGCGAGAGATCGCGTATGTCAATGAAGCATACTAATAAAGAAAAGAATTGACCGACATGCGTTGAAGCATGCCAAGAATTGAAAGGGGGCGAAACCCGCACGTAGCGATTTTTGTGTTCCTTCATTAAAATTGTTTTTCAGTTGTTTGGGCGCCTATTGCTTTCCCACGACTAACCGGGGCAAATAATGCATTGCCTGCATCTGCCCACAAAGCTCTCCGATTGTTTTTGTTCTTTCCTCCTTTAGGCTCCAGCGCGCCCTATCGGTATAGCATTACACTATAGGGGACCATCACAGGGCCTGGCAAGCGTTCCTCCATTACACACGCACGCACACGTCGTCTATGGTCACACTGCGAGCACTCCGACATGACCTGGGCTTAAGTCGCCTCACCTCTGTCGGATACCGTTCTGCATGACTGCTAGTGCGCTTTTCAGAAGTCTCGATCCATATTCCTACGGTGACCGCAGAGAACTCGTGCTTGCGTGTATAATTAGAAACGCGTACTGGGCCCCGTAACAGTTCCCCATACAATGTTGCGGAGTTTAAAGGGAAAAAAGGAAAAAAGAAAAACTAGGATAGGTTTGCGGGCGGATCCAGGCCTAATTGGTCGCCCTACCACGGTAAGTTGCACCAATTTAACACGCGCGCGAAATGTTAAAAATAATTCACTCACGAACGCAATGTAACCCTGGACGTTTTGTTCGCCCTTTCCGCTCTTAGTATGCTTAATCGCAATGCGTTATTTCTGTGCGCACTGCCTATTATTATTATTATTATTATTATTATTATTATTATTATTATTATTATTATTATTATTATTATTATTATTATTATTATTGAGTTGACACCGTTTACTGTGAACTGAGCGAAGCCTTTGCTTTATAGTCTATCACTCACTGCTTCTGATCAAGCTTACGCACTGTGATGTTGACTGGTCAGTGTCAATCTCTTGCGCAGTTGTAGTCTTGATAGATCATGTTGTGCTAACGTCAATTGCCAAACGTCTTCTTTTTACATGGCAGCTAGCGGCGCCCCTTAAGCTTAGGTCAGTATTAGGACCACTCTTCTTTTAATTTTTAATAATGACAATCATTCCGTTATTAGCAACGCTTCTTTCCTTCTATATGATGATGACATCGAAATTTTAAAGAAAGTTCACACTGTTGATGACTGTCGCACGCTGTAGTCGTATCTGCTTTCCTATTCTAAATGGGGCAAAGATAATAACCTCTCTTTGAATGTATCCAAACGCAAAGTCATGGTTATCACACGAAAAACAGCAAACATTTCTTTTTCTTATACTGTAGATTCTGTACTGTTGTGTAAGGTCTGTGAGGTCAATGATCGTGGTGTACCTTTTAATGCAACCTTACACTTTTCTGCTCACAATAAATGCGTTGCTGTGCTGGATATGTGCTCTTTTGGTTGTTGTATTATTGCCATTGCCCTTACTTCGCTGCCGACGTAATCGCGCTGACCTTGTTTTTCTTTAAACTCCTTCACGGTGTCCTCACCTGTCCCGAACTACTCAGTTCTATCTTGCATCGTATTCCGTGCAAGATCACCAGGCAACATAGACCTTTTCGTGTCCCTGCCTGTCATCAACTACACTCAACAGTCCACAAAATACAATGTCTTTATAACGCTTATTTTCATGACCTTGATATTTTTCATAACTCGCTGCCATCGTTGCTCTCCGAGCTTTGCCTTGTTCTGTCATAGTGTTACGCATTGTTAAACTGCCCCTCTCCTCCTTTTCCTTTTGTATTTACACTGTGCTTTGTTGTATCTACTCTCTTTTTTCACAAATGTTCTTTTTGTCATTGCTTCTTTTTAAACAATATTTCCCTGCAGTGTTGTTGTTTTTTATGTCAATGTATGGGTCTTCAGCACTCAGACTTTAGGATAGTTCTTGGGCAGGTTAAATAAACATGATTGATTGATTGATTGATTGATTGATTGATTGATTGATTGATTGATTGATTGATTGATTGATTGATTGATTGATTGATTGATTGATTGATTGATTGATTGATTGATTGATTGATTGAACAATCCGTTGTCAGGTACTAACAGCATGCTTTACCGCAACACACAGTTTATGTAGAATGCTTGTTCGTAAGGCACACCTGTATTGCGCTGAAGCTTACTAAAGCACATCAGTCAATCGGTGTAAACGTGCAAACAGCCCTGCGCGGTTTGGCTCCAAAGCGGTTAGCTTGGGCTCTTGCAGGCTAGGGCTAATAAATTAGGTAAACAAATAAAATACGGCATTTGCTGATTAGAAATAGAGAGATAGCGAAAAATTCGATCCTAGGAGCGCACCGTGATATCCTGTTTCAAGCGTAGAAAAGGCACGGCAGCGCTCCTTCAACACCATTAATCTGCAAAGTAAGGAAAGCTACCGCCTTTCCGCAGATCATCTTACGAATCGAAAAACCCGCTCTTCTGCGAAGCTACGTACACGGTCGTCCACTTCCAATTTGAACACGGCTCCGGGCGGCCGGCGAGGCCGGCGCTCCGCGGAGCGCCGCTCGTGGGCGCCGGGGTAACTAACGCGCCGGCGCACTGGCAGCCACAGGCCTGGCCTCAGCCGCCAGCACACACTAGTGCAGACGCGCTGTAGCAGACGACGCGGCTCCGGCCACGCTTGTGGCGGCCAGTGCGCCGGCGCGTTAGTTACCCCGGCACCCACGAGCGGCGCTCCGCGGAGCGCCGGCCTCGCCGGCCGCCCGGAGCCGTGTTCAAATTGGAAGTGGACGACCGTGTACGTGCTGCCGTCTATGTATGCTGCACCTCACTGCGTCTTTCCATCGCTGACGCAACCAAAGCGCGCCTCGGTTCTACTTTTATATAGCGTCGACAGGTAGCACTAGACGCCTGGTCAGTCTGTGGCTCTCCTTATTTGCGTGTAGCGCGCGCCCACTTTGAATTCGCCACAGCGGGCGTTAGGCTTTTCTTCAGAATCGCACCAGACCAACTAAATTAATTATTCTAACGAATGCCGGCAGCGCTCTTAAGTTTAATCCCTCAAACCTTCATTCACGCCACTGACGACGTGAATGATAACGCATGCCAGAAACTTGGGCAGTTACATAAGGTGTGCGCGAGTAAAGCCGGCACGAACCCCAGGCGCCAGCAGCGCATCCTGCTTCGTGCGCTGCGAGTAAAAAAAGAACCGCTCTTGAAATAAATTATGAGCACTTGTATGACATGGCTTCCACATGTGACCGTAGACACCTAAACACCTAGGCTTGTGTTTACAAAAAAAAGTTGCACGCTAGAACTGTTCGTAAGAGCAGCTGAGACCAAAATGTGATATTGTAAATATCATTAGCGAAGGTAATCAGCCAATGGCAAAGAGAAATTACCAAGAAAAATTTTGTTGAATTCGGTCCCTAGGCTGGGAGAGCCTCGTGAATTACGCTGTATATATACTGCATTGCTAGCTGCAAAGCAAAGAGCTAAACGGGAATGCAACTTTCTTTCGAAAGCCGCAGCCCGCCCACTTTTGACACCCACTGTGCGTCCAGACTGGAAACCCTATATGCATCGAGCACTAATCGGCTTCGATTCTGCAACTAGACCATCAGTCCTGAAACTACGTACTAAAGGTTATTTGGCAAGATATCTCTAATTAGTTCCTCAATAACTGGAACACGAACTTTTAGCCTCCTAAATACGTTGCCGGAATCAAACAACTAACATACTGCCGTATAATTTTTTTGGCTGTTTGCATTTGAAGCAGGTGACGTAACACCTCATGATGCGATCCAACAAGATAGAATATCGCAGCCAGATTCAGGATCTAAACGATCGAACTAGGAATGTCGTTGGACCTAACGTTTGGACAATGCAACTTGTCCTCTTCTTGTCTCCACGTTCCCTTTCAAAGCCGTTATCGATATTGTTCAGCTTCTATAAATTTTATCTTGCCCTCAGTAGAGTGTATGTTGAGATGCAATTGAACATCGCGCATTATTCTTGGCTCCGGCGAGATTCATTGTTCGACACCAGTTAGTCACTCGGGATGATCTGTCCCATATCGAGGCTCCAGTACAAAGCGAAATTCCTTTTTTTTTTAAATAACAACTAAGGTGGGAATAAAGTTGCGTAAATGTTGCAGCAAGCTGCTCCTACATTGATTCACAAAGTAAAAAGAAGATCACGCAGAAACTCCTCGGCAGAGAGAGAGAGAGAGAGAGAAAATGATAAATGAAAGGCAGGGAGGTTAACCAGGACTGAGCCCGGTTGGCTACCCTATACTGGGGTAAAAGAAAAAAGGAGGGAAAGATTAAAAAAAGAGAAAGTTCACTGGGGATATCGATCAGCCACTCAGTCCGGATCACAGACTGACTAAATACGGTAGCATTCAAATATCCCAGCAGCGCTTTTGTGACCTTTTGTAGCTGCTATATGCGAGGCTATGGTCCCAAGATCTTGTTCAAGGTGAACGGTTTTGTATCCAACTGATTTAGAGCTGTGCAAAGTCATGTTTCTCATTTTCAAAAGGTGGGCAGTGGCGCAGTAGATGTTCTATAGTCTCATCGACACCGCAGACATTGCACTCGGCGCTATCAGCCAGGAGTTGTCTAAGTATGCGTAAGCATTGTGCCGCTTGTGCATCCCCACGCAGCCCAGTGTCTTTATCAATGTCATGGAACTTGATCCGACCAAAGAAGAAGAGAAATTTATTTACAGAAAGGCAGAGAGGTCGGCCTGACGTATAACTTGTCTGGCCTGCTACTTTACACTGGGGAAAAGGGGCGCGGAGGGAAAGGGCTGATGAATGATGATGATGGTATAAGGAAGAGATGCGTATGCACAAATTCACAGAGTTGCAGCATCTCTAAAGCCTTGCGTCCAGCCCATTGGGTTGGAGAAAAGCTATAGTGGCACTTGTTATCAGGGCTGCGCTGTTTGCATTAGGTCAATGACCTAAACGAAATTCGTCTGATAGCGGCCTCTTGTGGACCTTTGCAACGGAAGAGACCAGTTTCTGTCGTTGTTGCGCGTACGCGGGACACACGCAAAATATATGTTCAAGTGTTTCTGGCACCTCACAGTATTCACAGTTTGGGCTAGTGTCACTGCCACCTATCATATGTCTATAACGGTTGGTGAATGCGACACCAATAATAATAATAATATTTGGGGTTTTACGTGCCAAAACCACTTTCTGATTAGGAGGCACGCCGTAGTGGAGGACTCCGGAAATTTTGACCGCCTGGGGTTCTTTAACGTGCACCTAAATCTAAGCACACGGGTGTTTTCGCATTTCGCCCCCATCGAAATGCGGCCGCCATGGCCGGGATTCGATCCCGCGACCTCGTGCTCAGCAGCCCAACACCATAGCCACTGAGCAACCACGGCGGGTGAATGCGACACCAAGGCGAATCCGGTGCACCATGCTCGTTTGGCTTCTTTTGAGCTTTTGATCCGACCAGTATAAACCCATGCCAACCCTCCTCGGTTGTGCGCTTATCATGTTCAATAGCGAATATGACAAGGTACGTTACGGCACGCAAGCCTCCAACCATTGGTGTTAATTACGGTGAATTATCCACTCTTCATTAGGGCACTCGAACCCTTGACCTCTGGTGGGAGTCGAACTCACGTCCTTCGGTTTTAAGGTGGATTAATTTTGATTTAGCCAAGCTGTTGCAAAACCGCCACTACACTTGCTAAGGGCGGTATGCAATGCCTTATACATGGTTAGGATGCTTGTTTTCAGCTTCTTCCTTATTTAAGCGTATGCTGTCCTGCATACCGTATGGGTGATTTAAATGAATGTATGCACTGTTTTCCCATTGCTGGGCGCTTATTTGTAGTCTCTGCTTTATGTGGGTATGAGTCATTGTTTAAGGGGATATGAGCCATTCATTTTCTTAAGTGACGGACAAATTTCTCGTTGGGAATGCATAGAAATGCTTACGCATTTAAAAGACCAATACTGAACGGCACCTCTGCCCACATTACTTTTCTCTGTATACGAATTCACGCCACACTCCGTACAGGGAACAATAAAATATATCCAAGCTCCATAGATTCTTTGGTTCCTCTTCAGTACATTTGAGACATCCCTAAGTTCTCTAAAAGGTGCCCCCGATACTCGTGAAAAACATTGAGAGGACTCCCGTGCCGCCTCAAGTTTACGATCGGAGATTACTGGTCAAAGGTAAGGCTTCAGCGTAATCTGAGGAATCGTGCCACTTGCATGTCGCATATGGTGTGCGCTGGTACTGATTAATTAATTACTTTTGACTGATTAATTATTTACTTGCGGATTTGCTTCAGTATAATCCACGAACCTCGGAGATAGTGCGCACAGAACAGAACGAACGCCGCTGCACTGGCCGCACTGGCCAAAGAGGGCCGCAGCCGAGTTATCTCTGCGTTTGCTCCAACGGGCCATGTGTAGTGGTCAGAATGCCAGGCTTGAAACCTATCGTCGACTCCATCCCAGGTATACTCTTTGGTTACCCTTAATTCTACGTAAAGTCATATTAAAACAAAGAATGACAGATGAACAAACGTCACCTGGCTGTCATGTCTGCCTCATAACTGATGTTCGTAGTTCAGTTTCCCAGCAATGAGAAACGGATGTGCGCTACACATTACCCAGAAAAATGCTGTTGCCGTCCTATAGCGCGCGCAGCTGGCATCAGTGGGACATCCCGCGGCAAAGTGCTTTGTTGCGCGGAAAAATACGGCTCTGCTGGTATGTTTCCAATGAGTCACCACTTATTTCGCATATCGGGTACGTAAGGCAGCACATCTGTTGAGCATATGGCGCTTGGATACGTCAGGACATTAAGGTTGGCATTCGGCAGTGCAACAAGGGGTGCACCGCGGATTCCTTTACCGCTCGCCTGAATACAGCAGACGTTCAAAAGGATTCCGCCTCGTGATCCACGTCATGCGATATAAACTATGCCATTAGCTTTTTATTTTTACAGTTTTCTTCAAGCGCACCTGCAGAAAGACAATTGAGGGTGAACCTGAATGTAGGAATGTAGATATTTTGATATGGCGCTGTTTGAGCTTCGGTATTGTAGTGCTCCGATAGCAGCAAATAAATAAATAAATAAATAAATAAATAAATAAATAAATAAATAAATAAATAAATAAATAAATAAATAAATAAATAAATGGAAAGGGAGGAAGAACTGAATAAAAGAGGAACGCACACTAATGCGAAACAAGCCCCCGCGATAGAGGCTCGTGAGCCAGCACCTCAACGCCCGACATTTTATGCTAATTACACGCCGTCACAGAGCTGGGTTTTCAGCTGCATAATGTGTTAGACAACCTAAAAAATGTTATAAGAATGTCAGCATTTTGACCTTCGCGTCGTGTTCACTCGCTTTGCATTCGGATTTTGTGTAAACGAGCATACGTATACGCTACTGTCACCTAATTTCCACATGGCATGGATGTTTCCAGCTTGGGTGACCTACGTTGTCTAATATTAAGAGGAAGCTTTAGCTTGGGGGCTCCCACCTGTATACAGAGGAAATAAAGAAATCGTTTTTCTCCGCAACCACTACACCAAATTTGACGCGGCTTGTTGCAAATTACAAGAGAAGTTAGAATCTGGTGACTGTTAATGCCGAATATTCAATTTACGTCGTCAATATTTTAATGCTAATCAACGAAAATCGCAAACGTTGAGAAAACGAAGATATCAAGTTTACAACTCTGTAACTCGGCAATGAAAAGCAATATCACAATTATGTAAGTTGCACCTATTAGTACATCTAAAGCAGACAGAATTGATGCATTACAAATCACTCTCAAATGCACCATTGATATGTGGGTAGGACTTTCGAAATACCTTTCTAAGCAATGCAAGATATTCACGTGAGATAAAAATTGACATATCAAATCTGTCCGCCGGCACACCAGCGCGAAGAGCATAGGCTATATTATGTGGTATTGTGACAAGACACCATAACTCGATACCATCTGGCTTCAAGCCTGCAAAACGCCCAACATCGACATTGTGGCATCTCCGGCAAATTCACGTGCGCCTCTAAGTTCCTGGGATTGCTAAGAAGGCAGACTTGTCACCGCTAATCCTGAAGCACTTGTCTCTGCTCCTCCCACACAAGTCTTCTTTTGACCGCATACACATTTACACGGACGGTTCCAACAATTCAAACAGCTCTACCGGAGCAGTGGTTGTTCCATCGTACTTCATCTTTTTGCAATTCAAATGTTCGCACAATACAACACCGACAGAGCAGAACTTGCGGGTCTTCAAGGTGCTCAAGTACGTGCTCCAGCAGCCACCAAATCGTTGGGCCACCTTATGCGATTCGAAAGCAGCCCCACAAAATCTGCAGTTGGCCCTACGTCATGGGTAACATGGCCAGTTAGTGTACTAAATAAGGCAAACTCATCCCCACGCGCTAGAGAACAGACGCGACATTGTATTTCAGTGGTTGCCGAGCCACTGCGGAATTGTCGGCAACGACAGCGCAGATGAAGCCGCTCGCTCGGCTCATCAAAAACATCAGCGGGTTCATATACACCCCTCTCAAGAACTGACGCTGCGCGGCCACTTCAATCCCTCGCTCGCCACATCAAACTTCTACAATGGAATTCGACGGGTTTCCCCGACTCACGCTTGCACTCTCTCGACCCTAACTTGAGACTTCGCCTGCCATCTGCCACCATGCGAAACAACTTTACTGTGTCGCAATTTGTGCGTGTGCGATGAGACTCTAGAGCAACTTCTGTGTCACTATCCACCCTTTGATGCCCAACGACTTACTCTATAAGCTAACCTCAGCCATTTAGATAATAGACTATTCTCGGGGAAAAAGATCCTTGGACCATGGCCGATGTATTCTTGCAAGCGAAAGGTCAAAAAAGCCCTTTTGCTCTTCTTGAATGCTACTGGACTGTACGAGCGCTTGTGACAGTGAACATCCTTCTGCGACTGAGTCTGTGGATGACTGACTCTTAATTATTGTTTTTCTCTCCCCTTCTTATCTAATCTTCCCCTTTAACGAACTAAGGACGTGCCAATCTGGCATGTCCTTCGTTAACCTGCCTACGTTTCCTTTTTAGTTTCTATCTCTCTCTTTTACACGACTAAAGTCATTTAAGCGAATATATATATATATATATATATATATATATATATATATATATAACAATGACAACCACGATGCGACATCCTTGAAATCAAAAGCTGTCCCATATATCAATATAGGAGCAGTTTGTCCCAGGACGAATCGAAAAACGTTTAAGAAAACATCGATGGATGAAACTCACAAGAAACGTCGGCATCGAGGCAACAATGCATGTGAATGTGCGTCATAATATATTTATATTGACGTGCTCCAAGTATGGGAATTTGCCACTGACTGACCTGATCGAGCTGACCTGACTGGACTCCATCACCCGTCAATGTAGTTCAGTGTCTCCATCACCCCGTCCAACAATCCTCATAGCCATATTTAAGCCATAGAGCCACACCTTCGACAAATAACGGTTTTATTCATTCATTAATTGATAAGCTTTCACTGACGAGTAGCTATCTTTTCATTACCACTGCTACACACCTGCAAGGGCAATGCGAGCTTACACATATACTACTGCGCCCGTGCACTGCAAGAAAAAGAGTGAAACAACGCCAACAGTAGTCACAAGGACTCCGTCGTGTGGAGCTCGGCTTCAAATAAAGTGCATTGCGCACAGAACGCGGTGTTGCACAGTGCCCTTCACCTGTGTTATTTTTAGACACAGTGGCTCATAGAATGCGGTGCTTATCGCTATCAAAAGCGGGCCCTTCGTGTGCGCCAGGAAGGAATGCACGAGCCTTGGTCTAGAGCTACGCTTCCATATTACCGATGGAACAGCCACACGGCCCGTCACTATAAACTAAAGAGGGTCGGCACGAGACCGTTTGTACTGACCTATATACCGTTATACAGTTTTTGCAGCGTTTTAAAACACCACACATCAATACTAATAATGCATACTTATTTAACTGACGAGCGCGAGCAATAGCATTCATTCCCGGCTTTCAAACATGCGAAGTGCGAAAGCTAATCGGAAACGCGCGAAAGTGTCAAAGCTGCATTTACTTGCATGCGTTGGATCAACGTTAACTCGCGGGACTTTCTTCAGCGGGGCACCAGGGCTTCGAGAGCAATATGTTAGCAGCCTCGCTCATTAACCGACATGTTTTCTTGTCTTGAGGAAACTGTGCACTGGAAAACCACATAAAAAAAACCGCAACGAAGTTGATTTTTAATATCGCCTCATTTTCTTCCTGTCTTACTATACACGTGCTTTTCAAGTGTACGGTACTTCAGTATAGACGGTGGCGTAACGTGACGACGTGATGTCGCGCTTGAAAGGCCACGCGACTTCGGTGACTACGACGCCCTCTTCCTTTGACGCTGATTCTCTGGAGACCTGATTAAAAAAATAAAAAGAAGAAGAAGAAAAGGAAAGAAAAGAAAGAAGAAAAACGGAGCTGAGAGCGAGGGAGAACAGAGTGTAGGCTTCTGGAGTGGTGCTGAAGCCCGTGGATGCAACGCCGTTCCGGAATTGGCTCGGCTTCGCTGACGGGGCGCGATTGAAAGCCCGTAATTACGATCAGCGATCATTCTTCCTGTTGTTGCCTGCTGCTGAGAAAACCAGGGTGCGCGCTGACGCCGCCGACGCTTCACGGCAACTGAGAGGCCCAGCTCGAGGGGGGCAACCAAGCCGCTGTCTCACTGAGTATACGTGCAGCGGCGTTGCGAAAGCTGGCGTCACCCTAACCAAGGATATAATACGCACAACGCTTTTCAGACCTACGGTCGGTACGTGGTGTTTGCACCGCTGCGCATGTGCTGTCAGATAAAGGGAGATAAGAATGCGAAAATCCAAAGCACCCCTTGCTCATCGGCCATCGTCGCGTTAGCACAGAAATCCACACACTCGCCTATAGAGCGCTCGAGCACCGCGCTGCAATGCAATGCAATGCAATATCACGGCTGCTGTGCTAGATTCAAGATACCACACTGAAAACTCACAGCACACTACTCAAGCACTTTAGTTATCTGTATACGTATACATATATGGACGTCTATACGTGTGAAGAGCTGCGTGAACTACGGGCCGGTTTTGCTTACGCCAGCTGTATGGCACCGACATCGTTGCACGCTTTTAGGGAGGCATGGCGTAGGGGCTCTCACGAAAAGCGCGTATGCCTTCTTTTTTTCTCATTCTCTCTCTCTTTTCTGTAAAGGAAAGTTACACCTCGAGTACGGCGGCGCTGCGGGACTTTCCCAGATTTCTGTCTGATCGCCCCTATTCTACCGGTAGCCATTTGCAGAAGGGAGGTCCGTTCGGAGATCTGCTCCGTCTTCAAAGAAACGATGGTATTGAATTTCTCATATAAAGGCTAGGTTTCTGGTGTGCAAGCGATCACACTTAGTATTCCATTGCACAATTATTTTTCTAAGAAGGGAAAAAATTGCACCACAGTTCTCAGA
Organism: Dermacentor albipictus; assembly: GCF_038994185.2. NCBI lineage: Eukaryota > Metazoa > Arthropoda > Arachnida > Ixodida > Ixodidae > Dermacentor > Dermacentor albipictus. The sequence continues at coordinate 152,406,354 of NC_091825.1, read as the reverse complement.
AAAAGAAAGAAAGAAAGGAAGAATAGTGGCCTTACGCTAGTTTTCGGCTGTCATGTGAGTATAACAATCCGTCGCCTATCGCAAATAGTGATTAAACTACTACTTACTGCACAAGCAGATACGACTAATACAGGTGCCAATGCAACTGCGCAAATACGCGTAGGTACGCCATGTTCAAGTTTGCAGCTGCTTTCAAGCATTAGAGCTGTTGCTGTTCTTAAACTTTGAGCACGATCGCCTCCATATTTAACACTTTGCGGAAAATTCGAAGAGCTCATATGTCAAATACGATAAGATGGGCCGAGGTTTTAAAAGGTGACGGACGCTTTATTGCGATTCAATCTATCTGTGCTTACAGAGATCATGGGTGCAGTAGAAATATCTCCTCATTAGAATCTGCACTGCATTTCTTTATTTAACACTGTATATCCCATTTATTTATTTTGTTACGGTGTTCATTTGACCGGACTACAAGCAGCGCAGCGGCGCCAGTATATAGGTAGAGCACGGACTCCGAGCGCGAGCGGCAATCACGCACAAAAGCGCCGAAGAGGACGACCCACTATAAATCGCTGGAAAGGACGACCCGCTATATCGTTCCTATCCTCTGCAATTACCCCCGGGAACGAAAAAAGAGCCACCTGGCGACCTAACAGCTTGTCACTATGAGTGTGTCATTGTAGGTCTTGAGGCGGTCTGCGCAGACATTGTCTCGTCCACGACGGCGCATGTCCGAAGATGGTTCAACGGGCCCGATCGCGCTTCTGACCGGAGATGCGCGTTCGACGACGCAATAGGGGCCTTCATAATTGGGCAGAAGTTTCGACTAGAGCCCAGGTGCAGTGGAAGGGACCGAAAGCCACAAAAGCGCTACAGGGAGGAACGTGGGCGTAGAAGCGGCGTCACCGCGAACGCTATTCTGGCGCTTTCGGTCATTTGAAGTAAAGGCCCGTGCGACATCGCGACATTCTTCGGTGTGTCTGGCTGTGGTAGAAATAGGCGCACACTCAGATGCATCGGGCTTGCAAGGATCGTGTCGATTGTGATCGACGGGTGCCGGCCGTACAAGGGCGACCCACTATATCGCCCCAATGCTTCTCTACAATTTGTGTATTAAACACTTAATTGCACATTCCCGTTGGTATTTAGAAAGTTTCGTTTTGGTTTCTTTTCTCCCCAGTTAGCCCTGTTAGTTCGGACTTGGAGCCTTTTACTGTGACACTATGTGAAATTTTCTGACGTTGCTCTGCAAAGAGAAGATAGAAAGAGAGTGATGGAGATGTTGCCTCGCGGGATATTTCCTAACTGCCGTACGCATTGCACTTCATGGCACTAGAAAGAAGCAAACGCTAGACGTCACCTCACCTTGACCTGAGCGCGGATGACCGTAGCTCGATCGCAAATGCGACCCATGGGATCGCTGACACATCGCAAGAACAATTTCCGCATTGCTGCACTCTGCATTCTTTCTGGCGGCTGTTCGGCACTTTGAGAACGCATTCGTACGCGTGGATTCTGAACGGTCACTCACACGCAACAAACGCATCGGAGCGCCGTATACGCATGAGCATTCTATAGCGGAATGCGGTTTCCGACGTGTTGCTTGCGTGTGCGTATGTGGGGAGAGTGGACGTTGCCGCCGCGAACATGCAATTTTTTTGGAATGAAGGCACGGGGATCCCCCATTGTTTTCATGGCAATGACAATTCAAGTGAATCACATCAACTATGGCCAGGTACCCTGTGCCTCATTCAGCACGAGATCGAGTGCTGTCGCTTACGCAAAAGCAGTGCAAAGACGGCCTGGCGCCGTCTGAAGGCAAGTATACGTTGGCCACTTCAAAAAATCGATTTCACGTAACAATCGATCCGGAACGCAAGCGCGCACCACCGTCTGCCTAACCTTTGCAACGAACATCTTCCATGACTCACCGCTTTTCTGGAGAAGCATGCAAGGAACTACTGCTCTTTCGCGGAATGAAGCACCCTTGCTTGTACTAGGTCGCCTTAGGCCAGCGACTCTCGTCAAGAAAGCCTGGTGGCCCTTTTGGGAACGCGCCACGCATTCGAGGCTCGCATGCAACGAAAGACGACGTCGAAAACAATGCGTAGAAATCCCGGCTTTGCCCCATCCGCTTCACGTGAGCGCCCTGTGATCGCAGATTGATGTGACCCGGTTTCAAAGAAGAAGCCTCTCCCGCGTGCAGCGAACACCACTCGACGCAGACGCCCGCATCGCCCCTGTGCGAGGCGCAAATTTAAACGATCCGATGAAGGGTCGCCAAGAGAAACCGGTTCCTTCCCCCGAGTCATCTCGCCTGCCCAAGTTATACTATAACGTTAGGCCTGCGCGTGAAACAGTCTGTAGCGCACGGATGCGACGCTGTGCTGCACGGGAACTCATTCTCTCGATGCTGGATGCTGTGCACATAATCTCGATAAAAACGTACTGCGTTGAATAAGCAGCAGCTCGTGAGTATACTTCTGAAATATACCCTCCTCTGAATGTAAGCGACGCCCTCGACATCAAATGCGCGCCGGCTGCCGACGTTCGTGTCGATGTCTCTAATAAACAGTTGCTTCATAAACTACATCGATATATCTGAGGGGAGTTACCTGGGTACCTGGGACGATGTATCGGCCCGTGTAAGTCTTTGTGAGTCTTTCTAGCTTTCAAAAGACTTTGTGAGTCTTTCCTGCGAGGGCCGGGATCTTGATTTCTATAACGATCTGGTCGCAGCCCTGGTAAGCAGTCGTATATTACCACTGTACGTTCTCGATGTTTTTGACCATAGGGAGGTCCGGCTCGGTGTCTCGGGATACCGAGTTGCCCATCCTTGTGGGAACGCTGGGGTCCGTGATGATCGTGAGGCGTATGTCTTGTGAGTCTAGCCAGAGGGGCTTGCCCTTGGCCGTGGCGTGGCCGTAGCCCCACGCTGGGTTCGGGGCGCTGAAGACCCCGCCTATCAGGAGCGGGTATGGGCCAGCGAGGTTGATGGCTTTCTTGAACAGTAGCAGGAATCTCTGTCTCGCTTTGGACGGGTTGATATACATACGTCCAGGATGAATGTCCTGTCTTTGCGATGCTTTTGTGGGATAATTTTTCTCAGCAGCTGATCCAGGTTGACTACCCGTATATTGTGTCGGACGGCGACGAGGCTGTTTCTGACCATGGTGATTACCCTCCTGTCCGTCGGCAGAGCCGGGGCTGGCCCGTTGCGGTATCCCTGGAGATAAGTCTACGACCCCACAGTTTACCTACAGTAATATTACGTCCGGTATGGGCTGTACAGTGGTGACATGTTGTTTGAAGACGACCTTTTTTCTAACGAGCCCTCGGCAGTTCCACTGCCATACTATCAGTTCTTTACGGTCTGAATCCATGTTGCGGCGGGGATTTATTGTGGCCTTGGCCGAACTGGCTTTGTTAGTTTGGGCGAGCTCTTCCACGACTTTTTTTTATATGTATATATAAGCGACCTTCGGGAAGTATATTGGTCATAATGGACGCGAGAAGAATTGACTGATGCGATTCGACAAGATACGACAGCTAATTGTCAAAGTTACAAAGCGTATCGAACGCACGAGACAGCTCGTGAATTATTGGCGCTTTACCTGCCACTGCGATTTCTCGTGGCGCTTTGTCATTAGAGAAAGGGCTGCCAACACCCGAATAGACTACTCCACATTTCTATAGCAATAATTACATCTATGAGTTTGTTTACTTTAGATAAGTGGTTTATCTAACAGCCCTTATACGTAATGATTCCATTCAAGACTAACCAAATAATTATATCGCAGCTTTATTTTTTAAGGGGGCCGGTCTCGTAATACCGAATAGTACTCCGACTATGTTATTAGTCGTGCCCGTGCACAGAAAACTTCTCTTGCGTATAGAGCGTTTCCTCAGTGACCGGCCAGGTCCCCGCACAAGTCATGGTAGCGACCGGCGTGATAACGAGATGCCTGCCCTTGCAATGACCAATCGAGGACGACACAGGACAAACTGAAGCACTCTCGTCTAGTCGGCTTGGAAATATTTCAACTAATGGCGGAACGTGTCGAATCGCTGCTGCGGCTTCGGCAAAAGTCAGCAACGATCGAGCACGCAGAGACGGACAAACGGAGCGCAGAAGACTCCGTATGATGCAACCTTACATAGACTATCGGCCGTAGAACAAGGGGAGCGCTTCCATTGGATCCTACGACTCGCCATTATCTGCCTTGCTCAACACACTGCACGGTTTTGTAGCGCACAGTATTCCACGAGCACTGCTCCTTCTTCGAGGCTGATTAAACGAGCAGCCCACGATTAGTAACGCGGTCAGCGCGCGAGATATGCAGACCTGCCAGGCATACTGCTAAGAGTCATAACACTCGCCCATCCATACGGACTGTATGGATGGGCGAGTGTTATGGCCGGAGGAAGTCCGCGGTGAGGGTCAGTCCGGAGTCCTGCTTACGTCCGTCCCCGCCCACCGCGATCGTCGTGGCCTAATGGATGCGCACAGTCGACGAGACGCAGCAACTGGTGCGTCTTTCCTTATTGGCCCGGTCACCACCTGCACGTAATGGTCCCCCAATCTTATGGACGGGTTACTCGAGAAGAGTTTTGTTTTCGTCTTCCAGACTATCGAGGGTACGAGCAACGCGGTACGAGCAACGATCGCGTGCAAAGATTATTCACCCGTTTATCTCCCGGCGTACGGCGCGCGCACACGTTCGCGTATAGGCAAGGGAATGCCTGCAGCTGCTTAAACGTGCTCCCTTTGCAGCGAGGCGGTAGAGAGGAGGACCAACATAAATCTCGCAATAGATACAGTCTCGACTCGGAAACGCGCTTGTTGACTTGGTGCCGGCACATTTCTTTAAGTTGTGTCTACTGCGGTATAGTTAAGGCGGATCCAGTCACACCGATCAGGGTGGTTCACGACGTCAAGCCTTCCCGCGTACGTAGGCTCGCATATACATAGCGGCAAACGGCACGGAGTCGCGCTGCACCCCAATGATGGTCGCAGGTAATCAGTGTATGCAACATCTTGGAGGTGCGCGTGTGTGTGCGTGCGTGCGTGCGTGCGTGCGTGCGTGCGTGTGCGTGCGTGTATATATAGCAACATTACCCAGGCAATCTACACGCTATCTGATAACCTTCCAATATAAGTGAGCACGAAGAAACAAATGTTAAAGTGTGCTCCCATCATGTACGCATCGCACTATTACCATATACACAATGACCATACACAAACACATCTTTCGAAGCAAGAACTATGTATAATTAATTTATCAATTCTTTATTCAAGGAATGGTTATTAATAATTTAGGCATATTGGCGCCAGACATCTCGCTGACGTTTCCACACATAAACTATAAACAATGCGTAGCTGCTCTACCTAATTTCTCGTGAATCGAATCGCATGCTTCTAATGCTTTAGCATTAGTAGCGTCAAAATGGGGGGCGGGGGAAGTATGTATGTGTGTGAAGTGTGGGAAGCGGGTCACGCGGTAGAGGTATATGTAGTGCAACTAGGGGTGGTCTGCTCCGCGCGAACTTCAGTTGCATTTCATTCCTCGAAGATGCAGGACGTGTGTATAGTGAGTTATTAAGGTGAACGAATGGACCAGTTGGTTTTCACCATGAATTAATAGCAGCGCGAACGAAAACATAAACAAAGAACGAGACAGATGGGGACAAGCACTAGGTTTTGTCCGCGAATACACGCAAAATTGCCGCACGACTGGCCGCACGAGGCAATTGCGTGTATTCACGGACTTCTTTCACGCTCGGAAAAATACTTTTATGTACTACGTATTGAACAACAGAAGCTGCAACTGGGGCATTTCATGTTGCTCTATAATTTTCTCATTCACATTTTCATCAAAATTTAATAATTAGGGAGTTTGGTAATTAATTAAGACCAATTATCTAATGAGTCGGTATGCAAAAAAGTAATCTATCTCCATGCGACGGCAAACAACATTGCCTCGGCTCTGTCCAGCTAAGCGGAATTTGCATATTTCTAAAACTTGGTGCATGATATAGTTGGGGCGCCCTGTTTATCCGGCCAATAAACAAAAGCCGATAGTTGCAACTTGGCGCTTGTCCCCGGGTATCTATTTCTTTGTGTACATATTTTAGGTCACCCTGCTATGACCTCATGTCGGATGAGCTCCTGAACAACACTTCGCAGTATGGTAAAAGCGGTTTAAATCATGAATCCGGGTCCTCAAACAGGTGCGACGTAACGCTAACGCATACATGCAGCATTTGCCGCTATATCACCACAGAATTTTCGTTTTATTTTGCGATGGCGCAAAGGCATGTGTTATTGCTTGACTAGGCACTGCATGGTGAGCCACATCATTATCGTTCATCGCAAGTAACCTTTAAACGCGAAAAAAAAAAAGATCAGTGCAGTCCGAAAATGTTCTATCAATGTGACTCCGATGTCTTAGTTATATATCTTTTTCGCAGGCCCACTTATGCGACAAACGATAGCCAACTCTGCTGATAGGCAGTAGGAGATTTACGCACAATAAATTAGACTCTACGATCGTCTATGCTAAAGAACCCAGTAACTACCACAAAGCACACAGGCGACTAATACTCGCACCGGTGCAATGAACCAGCCGTCCCCAAGAAGCCGCGTGGTTACCCATATAGGCTGCATACAATAAACCGGATCAAAAGAGCAAAAAAACTAACAGCATAACAAAAACTACACGACCTCTCGTCCACGGTGTGACAGCCACAAGTGTCCATACGATTTTGTCGATGCCAATTAGGGATGTCTACAGCAGCCGGCCTCTACACCAAAGATCAAAGGCCCCCGTTCCTGTTTCAATGTTCTCGTTCTGCGTATGCAAATATGCACGTGCCCTCCCTTACGTACCCAAGGCGACCGGACCCTCGCAAAAAGCAGAGGAAGGCGTGATCACATTGCGCGATGCAAGTTCGTTCATCTCGGTCCGCTTCTCAGAAAAAGCACGATGCCCGCCCCGGCTCCCCCCACAACAGCCGCCACGGAACGATATTGTTCACGCTAAGTGGATCGATGCAGCCGGGGGCAGCTGGCCCGTGTCGCGCCTGTATGTGGGCCCACTTCCATTTTGATCTTGACGACAACGAACGCGTGTCGCTGACCGCGCCTCATTGGGACACCATGTGTGCGCCCCTGCCTTGTTTATTGCGACGTGCAGCCGGCTGGGGGCTCGTCGCCTCCCCGCGACGAGTGCCTCAGTTTGTGTTAAAACAGCTGATGCACACCCGATTCGATGCGGCGTGCGACATCGCACGCCTTAAAAAGAATAACAAATTTTAAAAAAAATGGAGAGAGAGAGAGAGAGAGAGAGAGAGAGAGAGAGAGAGAGAAGCAGAAGAAGAAGTGCGTCTAGCAAAAAAAATGTCATCATTGTCAAGCGCTTCACTAAATGTTTTACGACTAAATTCAGTGCGTACGGTGGTGGTGATTATCATCCTATGCAACCGTAAACTCGTGCATCGAATCAGGATAATGCACAATGTGAGCAATTGACACATGGGTTTGACGAGGACTAGGGCGATACGCGATGCTTGTCGAGAGGCAAATGGCGGTGAGAGGTACGAAACACAGGGAAGTACGCGTAACACAAACAAACGCATTTAACTGTAAAGATTGGCGAAGAATAGGCACACACCCACTGGCACATACCCAGCTGCCTAAGAATCGGGGAGACCCTATTTTGGAAAACCGAAGAAGCCGCTGAATATCATGCCATATTACGATCACAGGTCCGTGTGCTTTAGAGATATACGTATCAGCTGACATTATACGTGCAGGTCTCATATCGTCATTTATTATTTTATTGCGCAGAACACGGGTGCGCTACTTGTATCAATTTGTCGTTCAATGCCGTCACATATGCCGGTTCGCTGTGTTTTAGTCGGCGAGATGGCACAGAAACAAGCGAATATCCGAGCTACACATTTTAAAGTTTTCCTAAACTGTGCACTTGCCAAGCCTCGTCGGTTCCCACAACCTCGCAAATTGAACATCGAACGCCTCAGAAGATACACCAACACTAACGAAATCAGAGAGAGGACCGCTACAGACCGCAAAATATCGACAACGTGGGTTCTGAGCCTTTATCGTCGCAGAACGGCCTTCTCTCCTTTTAAAATTAATGCACCTGTCCGATTCTTCTTGTTTTGCTTCTTCATTGCCTGATGCCATAGACCTGAATGTTTCCAGCCTTGGCTCACGCGGCGCCGAGAATTCATAGTCTTATAAAATCTGAATGTTAAACCTTGCCTTTATTTCAATGCGAAGCACTCTCTGCCTCACATTAGGCACCTCACAGAAGGTAGGCCCCTGCCTCGCATCATTTCGGGCCTTTTATTAAAAGAAATGGCGTTTCTGCCAACCATGTCCCTATTGAAGAAAAAGAGAGAAACGTTTTTGGGAAGCCGGTGCCATTCAACAGCGCAGCATTCGCGTAGGAATGATGGAACGACTGCCACTCGTCAGTGGCACTCAGCATACGAGAGCAAATCCTTGGACAAGTGCTTCAATCAGGATAGACTAATTCATTTTTTCAGCGACATTTTCTCATTTCCAACAGGAACCTTCATAACTGCTGGATGTGCATAGGAAGGTGACGCAGACAAACCATCACAATAAATAAATGTTTTTGTCTCTCTCTTCCTGCAATGGATTTTCCTTTAGCGTTTTATGCGCTATCTCAGAAAACTAAACCGTGTTTTGGTAGTAAACAACAGCTTTAAGAAGCGCGACAGAGGACACAGCAATAGAACCACTGGACAGAGCGCTCTCTCCTGCGGTTATTTTTCTGCGTTCTGTGTGATGTGCTGCTTAAAACTGTTGTTTACGAGATCTACCAATCAGCCCACACGAACACGCTGTTAAAGCTACGGCTAAATGCGTAGGCAACTACAAATGCCTCCCTTCGACCTTGACGTGACTGTTTCAACTACCGGCACACAGATGCTCACGCTGAGTTGATTATCGCATGCAGATGTAAGGTACAGACACCAGCCCGAGGCAGCATCAACAGCAACAACAAACTCTCGCTTACAGTAATAGCATCGCACATACTTCACCACGGCGTTCACATAGTGTGGCGAACGTCGGAGTAAAGAAAGCGAGTCTTACTGCGGCGAATCGTCTTGCACCGAAATAAAAAGAGCAAGATGGCAGCTTCTATCTGTCCGCAGCACGCCATCCCGTCTGTATATGGCAGAAACGTGGGTTCGACCGCACGCTACCGCATCGACCGGTGAGCGCCTACAGGGTAATCGTTCGGGTGTTCACCTTTTCCGAAGGCGGTGGCGATATCCATCTGCGACACGCCACCGGAGCATTTCGCGGAACCCGGGAACCACGACCACGATCGGACAATTAGCCGCCGTTGAAAACACGGCAACCTACGGCATTGTCGCCGCACTCGCGCGCCGACGTGAAGTCGGGACCGCAGACGGCCCGGCGCCGTCCTGTCTGTGGGAACTAGACACAGCGTTTGAGAAAACACCGTCGGGGTAGTCCCTTCACCCCTGTATCGAATACTCTGGATTCCAGCTCAAATGGCCGAGTACGGGAAAAACAAATCGGAAGAGCCTTTTCGACCTTGGCCGTCCTTGGCTGCGGCAAATGGCCGGGTGCACCAGCAGCGTGGAGGTCGGGATATCCCTTCCAGACTCGGCGTCACCGGTTCCAAATTCCATTCCAGGTGTTCGTGCCCAGGAAGGCATCGCGGAGCAGCAGGCTGACCCCTTGCGTCACAAGCGACGTCTGATGCCTCTCGTAATGGTAGCGCATAGCAAAGAGATGGGGATAGCCCTTTCGCCCCCACGCAGCCCTGCGAACCAAGGGCGTTCCGTGTTCCGTCCCAAATGGCTGGGCCAAGGAAGGCGTCTCAGAGTAGTGCTTCGACCTTCAGCCGTTGCTTTCATTCCGAATGATCTGTCGTAGCAAAAAGGTCGGGACAACCCTTTCACCCCCCGCGGAATTCAGCCATTGTTGATGGCCGGGTTCGCCCAGCAGAGGTCGGGAAAGCCCTTCGTAAACGCACCCTCCACGAGCCGATTTTGTGCTGCAAGCCATTCATTCGATGACGCCGGAGGCTGCCCAGCTAGGGCCGGCTGATGGTTTGCGTTGGATTCAAGGGCCGGCAAGAGAGGAATGTTGCTTACATATACTCGAGGAGCAAGACCGCACACCTTCAAGCGACCTAAGAAGTCACGTTATGCTACAGAGTCGTCATCGGCTCCGCATTTCACGGCGGGAGACCTCGAGTTAGGTAAAATAATCGGACGAATTAAACGAAGGTTTATCAGCAGTGGTGGGTGCATCTGCAGACGTTAGAAATTGGAACTCTGTCGAACAAAAACGAAAGTTCAGTCTCACCAATCTCAAATTATCCAAAGAAATTACGCACTCTGTGTAGAATCCGCGTCTTTCTGTAGGTTATCAGTTTATTCCACATTGCCCATTATTCCCAGTTCATTGCACATCCTTGAGCCAAGTTCTTATGTTGTACAACATTGTTTTGTTTCCATGAATTTGTATAGCAAATGAGCAAAGCAGTTGTACTACAATGAACGTCTAATCTTGCGCAGGACCAATTTATTGAGAATATATTTTTGCACAGGAATAAATAAGCAAGGTGGGTATCCTTCGTTCAACAGTGCAGTCAACGCGCAAGCACACAGACTAGCGTTAATTGTTAAGACAAAGACCTTAAGTGGCTCGTTGGAATAGCTCGTACCCGAAGAAAGCGGCGTCGGGTCCAGTGGTACAAAAATATGGACTAGTAGTAAAACAATATCAGCAGCAGCAATGGCTCATACGCCCCCCCCCCCCCCCCCAAAAAAAAAAAGATCTGGGAATGCTTCTATCCTCGAAGCAAGCAAAGATGCAGTTGCTGAATATGAATGAAAAAACACACAAAAAAGAAAAGAACGAAGGAAAGAAAGAAAGAAAACGTCAACATCAGGAATGGCTCATACACCCGTAAGCAATCAACAATGCAATGGCTTAATATGAAAGAAGAAACGAAAGAAAGAATGAAAGAAACAATGAAAGGAAGAAAGGAGATAGAGAGAAGAAAGAAAGAAAGAAAGAAAGAAAGAAAGAAAGAAAGAAAGAAAGAAAGAAAGAAAGAAAGAAAAAGAACGGCTAAAGAACCTATATATGGTGCATTTGGTGCTCACATGTGTCGCCGAGGAGATCGACCTACAGCGCAATACGTTTACTTCACACTGCAGCTCGTTATGTCTTGCAAGAAGTCCGACCCTTCCTCCGTATAACTCAATGCATTGTCACGTGTGCAGCAGGCTTTCCGCTTCACGCGTTACAGGAGTGTAGCTTGCTGACGATTTTCTATTCATTTTCCATTTCACCGGACCGAAGTTCCGCTGTGTCGAGCGTCCTATAATAAGAGCGTGCGTTTTGCACTTCTGCACTACATTTCTTTTGTCATGCAGGACTGTAATAAAATGACACCAATGAAGAACGAGAAACTAGTGCCTCTCATTTGCCGACAAGACGAGCCAGAATGAGAATAATAGATTATTTTGCCTTCATGGTTTTATAAACGACGTCGCATTCATGCAGCAGGAACAATGGTGCAAAATACAGAACGCAACTATAGCCTCATCTACACAGTAGGTTCGAGCATGAGCTTGCGAAACGAAATACACAAGAAAAGTATCAGAAGCGCCGCGCAGGGGACACTGGCCCTTTGCTACATCGACAACAAATCCGTTTCTTTTTTTCATTCGGGGATTTCCGATGGCTCTCTCTCTCTCTCCCCGGATAGACGACCCGACAGCTGTGCTGCTTCATTGACGATCCGTATCGACTCCGGTATTTAACGCGCAGCCCTTGCAAGCAGGCAGGGCGCTCGAGACGAGCGGAAACGGAGCGCCGCAACCGGCAGTCCGCGCGGGCAGCGGCCTTCGCGATCGAACTCTGGCAGCGAAGCCAGGAGCCAGGGGTCGTTGACCGTGACGCAATAACTTGACACGTCCGCAGCTTCCTTCGGAGTTAAATTCTTTTAAAGAAATAGACATTGATATTGGAAAAATGAACCCTCCAGAATTTAAGGCTTTCCTACGCTCTTAAACTTCGGTGTTACTATATAAAATGTAACATATTCTTCCCTCAATAATTTTTCAATAAATCTTCGATATCGCTTATCTCTTAAAACTTATCTAGAAACCTTACATTGCCTTGTTCACCAGCTTCTTTTGACCATTGTTGTGCTTTGTTACCGTTGCTCTGCCATGTGTATAGGATGCAGGGCCGGTCCAGCCTCAAGAAGGGTTTTTACCTGTCATCCTCAAAATTGCATTTGCCGTGTAATGTTCAAATAATTATTTTTATTTGATTTGTTTTGATTTAGATCGTACGTTCGTCGCGATACCGGCGGCAGGCGATTCGGGCCGGACGTAATTCAACTGAATAATTCATTCGCCCATTACTACAGCTACTCAAGGCGTGGTCGAAATAAACGTTTTCTTTTTGCCTTGTCGCCGACACAGCGCGATTTTCTTTCATTATTTATTTATTTGTTTATTTATTTATTTACAATGCATCAAACGCCTCATATATGGGGTTTTACATAATGTCGGAAGAAAACTAGATAATGCTGCAATATGACAAAGCACAAACGTCTTATGAAACGCGCAGTAGCCATCGGTAGCTCGGGATATAGCTAAGCTCTGCCTTTTCCATGCATTGGGGCCGGACTCCCTAAATTTCACAGCTTAGCTAATACAAGTTCACTGACCTCCACAACGGCGCGATATAGGGTTCAACACATCGAATTAGATGTCACCGGGCCCCCACTGACAAACACAATAAATCAGCTTCTATTTTATGAGCGCTTTGCCCGGGGGCGTGCACCGTAGATTGGCACACAAGGTCATTTCCTCGGCTAAGGGTCTCTGATTCTCGACGCGGAATCACAGGGCCAAAGACAGAGAAAAGACAAAAAGAAAAAAAAAGGGGGGGGGGGGTAGGCACCGCCGTGACAGGTGTCCTCGCGGCCGCGCTGGCGCAAGTGGACGTTCTCTTCCACGCCAGCAGAAGGCCATCACACGGTACCGGTCATCGTTTCATTGGCGCTTTTGCTACGGTTCCCTGTCCCCACTGCCTCGGGTCAATGCACAGCTCTGACCGCGTGATACGCGGAATGTCCGTTGCTCAACACGCATCAAATATGCAAGAACACCACGCTAACTGTCCTTGTGTCGAAGAAACGTACCTGAATAAGAAAACATACGAACGTGCTCAAGTGCTCAAGCGCGTTTTTCCGGTTATGCGACAGCAAGAGAGGCCATGAAGGTATTATAGAATCGCTTATGTGTGCTGATCCCGCCATTCACGCGGTAAGACTCAAAATCTAGGCCTGAAAAGTGCCGTATGCCCCGGGGCGACTGGTGATGCAGCTCTCTGTAGTTTCTCGTTATCCACAACCTCGCTCATCCAACGCTTCGACACGTTCTCCCCTCCCCCCCCCCACACACACACGCACGCACGCACGCACGCACACACACAGGCGCGCACGGGCCTTTAACCATATATATATATATATATATATATATATATATATATATATATATATATATATATATATATATATACATATATATATATATATATTCGAACCCACAACCTTCGCGACATGCGAAGGTTGTGGGTTCGGTTCCCACCTGCGGCAAGTTGTTTTTTCATCCACTGTAATTTCCATTAATTTATCATTACTTTATTTCATTTATTAAGCACATGCAATTTCCCCTATGTTGTACTTGGTGTCAGTGTTTGTTGGCTTCTCATTATATATATATATATATATATATATGGAGAGAGAGAGAGAGAGAGAGAGAGGGGGGGGGGGGTACATACGCACATACGCGCGTACGGACTGTTTGCGTTAGTATACGATAGTCATTTCGTGTTTTGATTCATCCCGGATTGCATGTTACGGGCATACACTGGTGCGCCAAAGTTTTCGCATTGTGCAAGCTGCAGCAAAAAGAAAAGCAGATTGTATTTCGTCCTTGACGGTGTTATTAAGGTTCATCGAAATATTGCGTCAATAGCGGGAACGCGAGTGTGCTTGCTGCCTATATACCGCAGCCACGAGGGAAAAAATAAAAGAGACCGCCTTGGCCGACTTAGAGAAATAGTGGCCGACCTACGCTGTCAATATTTTACATTTCGTTTTTCCTGCGCGCGTTTTTTTTCTTTGTTTGTTTTTTCCTTTTGCGTCACGATACCTCGCGTTTTCTACTTCTCCATGAGATGGCAGCACGAATCTTCTTCACCTCGTATCGACGGCGGACTGACAGCCGCCGGCGCGGTGGCTCGTGTCGAATCTGATCCGATGCGCGCAGGTCCTCTCTCCCTCTCCCTGTCTCTCTCTCTCTCTCTCTTACTTCTCTCTTACTTATCTATTTGTATACCTTCATATTTTTATTTTGCGAGCGGAAACTACGCTCTTGCCGCGGCGTGCGGTGGCTGGGCCCGGCTGCGTTTCAGAGCGCGGCGTTCCTGGATGCTCCAGCTTTCGATGCGGGGCTTGCCCGGCCTGGTTACCTCTGAGGCGTGCAATGTGCGTGGCACTCTGCACGTTCACGAGCTTTGCCGAGCAAGTTGACCAGTACTGCACAACAGGCCGGTCGAATACTGCTTTGCACGCGTGCAATGCGAAGGTTTTCGCCCGAGCATCACATTGCGCCCAAACTCAGTGTACAGATTGCCTGAACACATCATTTCATTCTGTATTGGTGATAAGCGCGATATATTGCACCGAAGTGTCTTCGGGTGCGCATTGCAAGAATGTCCGACCGTAGCTTATCGCGCACGCCAACTTTTGCATCTAGGTTTGAAGCTTTAGCCACCGCTGACAGCATGCTACAGATTATCGTGGCCGCGACGGATGCAGCTGCACGACTATTCAGTAGCGGCTTTCATTGCAAATGAGATAATAATGATTGGCCAGTCCACGGTAGTGCGCAACTAATTTGCAATGCTTAAATTTGAACACGTGGAAGCCGTGCGTGAAATTTTGCCCAATACGTCTGAATTTTGCAGCATTGCGGCGTGTTAACAACTCGAGAAAAGACGCTTTGCGTAAGTATACAGGAAACATTAATGTTTATTTATGCCCGAAAACCTGCATAGCGGGTTTTATAATCTAGAGCATTCTGCGCTAAGTGCACCACACGCATGTAATGCCGATGATGCACGTGCCTCGGTTTGAATCGATGCGGAAGGCATTCGAGACATTGTTATCCCACAGGCTAAAAAAAAATTCCGAAGGCGCTGGCGCGATAGCGGACGGACTACACACGCCACAAAAGCACGAGTGTTGCGCGTTTTTTCTCGCTTCGCAAAGCCCGATCCGCACACTAAGTACCACGGACAGTGTCGGCTCGTGCTTCGATCTCGACATAAGCGCTGTAGATAATCCGTTATGAAAACCTGGCCATAACTCTTCATCGTTAGTATCCGCTTCGTGGTCATTCACAAAGACAACAAAATGTCTTAATATGCTGCAAGGGCACGCCTCATATATTTACGAAACGCAGAACTGAATGCAGACGACCAAAAGATGAAAATTTTAAATTCCGGTGTTTTTACGCGCCAGAAGCATGCTCTAATTATGACACACACCGTAGCTGGGAATTCCCGGTTAGCTAATTGACCTCCTGGAGTTGTTTTGCTTGCGCGCAATGCACGGCACGCGAGCGTCTTTTGCATGCCGCCCCCATCAGAATATGCGACTGGGTTTGAACCCGCAACCTCTAGCTCAGCAGCACAATGCCCCCATGCGCTACCATGGCAGGTGGAGCAAAACGTTATCTCTAGGCAATGAACGATCCTAACTAATGAAATCATGCATGTCTAAATCAATAACGCAACTTCAAGGTTGACACGTGGATATCACTGCAGCAGTCTGTGTTGACTAAACCACCTGCACACATCAGCACAAGAAAGACCAAGCGGCTTTTCTTTTAATGCTACTTTATTGATTTCCTTACCTTTATTTCATAAATTTATCTTAATCCAACAGGTGATCCAGACGCAAGCCGTCGTAAAAAATAAAAGCGAGCTTGAGTGTAACGAATTCATTAGCCCAATAAACACGCTCTCTAGCCTTTCATCGTTAACACCACTATTTTTGCCTTACTACACCGTCACGATCATCAATACTCTGTCTCTTTTGCCCTTCCCCAGAGGACAGATAGTTGGGAAGAAACTGAAGATTCTTTTTTAGTACCTGATAAACTTAACGTCCCAAACAATGCAGCGCCGAAGCTCCACGAGAGACGCCGTACATACATGTAGGAGACTCCGAATTAATGGTATCACAAGGGTTTCGCACAGTTTCGCCCAAGGCAGCGCGCCTCAACCTTTCTGCGTTTCACCCGGATCGAAATGCGGCGCGATCACGGCTGGGAATCGAACTAGCAGCGTCGTGCTCATCAGCACAATGCCACGCAGTGAGCCACCGCGGTGCGTCCTTTTCGATCAGTAAACGCTGCCAGATCAACCTACAATAACGCACAGACTATGCCCATACCGCTTTCAAGAACGGACGCATCCAGGGAACTTTAACGACTGGTTAGGAACAGCATGCTGGCTCTTTGGAAGACTTGTCAGTATACTCCATCCTTCTTTATATAGTATGTGCTTTTATATATCACAGCAGCATCCTTCACCATCGAATCTGTCCAGGTGTGACATTGCACTGCAGTAATTCCGCCTACGACATGGGTGTTGGATTCACAAACAAGTACTCGTTCCTCGTTGGAATGGATGAGTAGCCTACACCCAACCACAGTAACTTTGAGGAAAACAGAGGAGCGCCTCCTCTGCCACTGCACCCACTTTGACGGGCCACGTCAGCCTCGTCGGACCGTGCTCAGCCAACTGGACGGTCGACCCCTTACAGATGCGAAGATCCCCGGCCCTTGGCCTCGTCCATCATCAATCTAGAAAGCTACACGTGCTGTAATGACTTTTCTAAAATCAAGTTCGTTCAATCAATCGTTCTCCACAACCGCTGACAATACACCACCGCCACCACCAACAGCGGCTGTCACTCCTTCCCTTCTCCCAATGCAGGGCACCCAATCGGGCGCAGTCCCTGGTTACAACCTCCCCGTATTTCCCTTATCACTCCTCTTTCTTAAAGGAGTGACCAAGATCCCTCCTCTTAAAGAAAAAAAATTGAAAAAGCGCAAAGGAGCACACGGACAAGACAGAACAACACACGAACCGCCACGTTTCCTGCGCTATTTTAATTACGCCACATATATACCATGATGAACCAACTAGCCCACAGCAAGGCTTATTAAACGCCTCTCCAAAACGCCCTCCTTCAGGCGATGTCTCTCTGCAGTCCTCGAGATCTGGAGCAGTGCGTACTCAGGCGCAGGCGCCACCTCCATTTCTGGAATTCTCGACTCGTACCGACGCGCTCATCCGCTATTTGCGGGACGACGTCCACGCATAGCTTTCTTTGGGCCTCCGTTCTCGCGGCGCCGGCGTGATGCAGCCACACGCTGCTCTTCTCCTTTTGTTCCGGCCGGCACTTGGCAGATCTCGTTATAGCCTCGCACCTTCTCGAGCTCGCGCTGGCGGCGCGCGAAGGTGCTAAATTTGAGAAAGCCCGCTTACGTAATTTCTCGCCGATGGTGTGGAAATTGGGAGCGCCTGCCAAGTGCACTCGAGGGCCTAACCAACAAGTGAGGTGAGTTAAAAGGGACACTGTGCGACGTGCGGCAGTAAAACCGTTCAACGTTGGGAAAGCTGGAGCACTTAAAATCCAATTGGGAGCCCAGTTCAAGCTTCACGAACGTAGCAACTGCGTCCGTTATTCACACACAGAAAAATAAATAATCTTACGCATAAGAGCGTTTCTTTTTGTTCTTTTTTTTTGGTTGGTCAGCGCTCGTAATGATGGAACACGGTTATAACGGCGCATTTTGAGGACGGGACACAGAAAGTATGCACGGATGAGGACATCGTGCATCGGC
The DNA here is from genome assembly GCF_038994185.2 of Dermacentor albipictus. Classification (NCBI taxonomy): domain Eukaryota; kingdom Metazoa; phylum Arthropoda; class Arachnida; order Ixodida; family Ixodidae; genus Dermacentor; species Dermacentor albipictus. The sequence goes on along the minus strand of NC_091825.1, from coordinate 152,388,309 downwards.
GACTATCCTCGGTGCATTCTTTCTGTGTGCCGTCCTCAGAACGCGCCGTTATAATCATGTTCCATCAAGCCAGAAACCAACTAGCCCATCTAAGTCTCTTATTCAGCGCTTGGAAGCCCACTACTCAGGATACTGATTGGCGTGATAGCGAGTCCTTCATCCCGGCTATATATCTATTGGCCAACGGCACACTACAAAAGACAAATTTTCTGAATACAGGAATCATATTATTCAGCGTTCGATTTGATTATTTAATCTTCTATTCTCGTTAGGACTAGCGCCAAGGGCTGAATCTCATTGATAAGAACAGCGGCCCGGCGGTGTATCAGCGAGCATAAGCCAATAACAAAAGGCGAAACGAATACGGCCCCAGGCTCCGTTCACGGCTGTTCAACGCCTTAGCTGTTGTTATCGGCGATCGCGGTGACGACGGCCGACCCCTAATCGCAACGTGTGCAAGGCAACTCAACCACTGATTGGATGACGAAAAACGTGGTTTTCACAGCGCTGCACGGTTTTACAAAAAGCGAGTGTATCCAACGGGCGGGCTATAAACGGAGCGGTCAGCTGACTGAGATCGTCTCTTTCTTGCATGTCCTTCTTTTCCAAGTGAAGCTTCTTGAAGTGCCCGGTGCTTCAAGATCGTGAGTCAGCTGTGAATCACGATGTTTTGGTTCTACCACAAACGCTCCCCTCCCCGTCCGGCCGCAATGGGGGGCTTGTGTTAACTCCGGGGAAACCGCTCCAAAATAAACGCTGCCGCTTGGAGAAGGCGGTTCTCATAGCACTAACGCACTTTCTTAAACCGGTTCAAATACTGATAGTTACGTTGCTCGATGACGCAGCCCTTCGAGAAATATGAAAGCGAACACTCAAATTTCCTTCAATAGGCCGTAGTGGCTCAACAAACATCCGCGCATAAATGTGCTCGGTAAGATGAAATTTTCGACGGAAAAGGCACTTGCTACATATTCTGTAGAGGCGGCGAACCTGTAGACGCATGTAGTGCAAACACCGATAGACCGACATGAACAACGCTTGTGATTCTATTTTTCAGTGTTCGTGCGTGTTTCTACAAGTGCACAGCCTATATAATGGCCGAGCAACTAGACCACCAATTTATCTCCTCAGCAAATTGAAATGTTATATTCAAATCCACACAACAGGACCAATTATCGATTGAAAAGTAACTCGCTGTCTCCTTCTAACATTGCTCACGAATGCACATAACTTTATTGAATCGTACAGTGCACAAGACTCTGCGTGAAGTGAGTGCCGCGAGATGGTAATGCAACTCCGAGTTGCTGCCCGGACGAAGACAAGTCCCCTTGTTGCAACCTTGGCGCCAGAGACATGCCTTGTTCCACCACTGTTCAGTGCGTCAAGCATCTCCATCTTCCTGCGAAGTTATGCCTTGTTTAAACGTCGGTTGCTGGCAGCTCAGAGGCCATGCGACTTCGCTTTGGAGCCCGAGCTCGAGTGTGTCCCTGTCGCGCGCTCTGACATTGACCAGTTTGGGGCGGTGTGCAAATACTGTAGCCTGCAATGACATTGGTTGCCGTCACAGAACCATATGTCGTGTAAACTAATCCGAAGCGTCTCACTCCAGCCTACCTCACAGACCACGTGTAGGTTTAGAACGCTGTGGCATGGTGCTGGCACTTGGCGTCAGCAGTCCTCCTGATCTGTTACCTTGCTGAACCGCAATGTGTGCCAACAGCAAGGCTCGTATGACGCGTGTATTCAGGGGCCATAACATTATCAAAAGGTTAGTTTGCTAACGCCTGTAAGCAGCCTGGTGACCTACAGATGCGAGACGATACAGAAACACATGAGAGAGATAGAGGCAATATTTATTGGGTGCTGGAGAAGCCTGGCTGGCAACAAGCGTGACATCCTGCTGCAAATGAGAAACGTATGAGATGCAAGCTAGTATCTGAGAATCATGAGGTCAGAAGGAAACGGTAGTTCCAGGAGCAGCCGTGTTCCTTGAAAGCCGTAATTACAGTTACGACATAACTGCACACATCAGTGCTTGCCAAACAGTCAATTTTCATCTTTGTAGAGCTGATTTCCCGTGTGGTACACGTCATTGCACCTCGCTGAGTATGCCATAAATGAAGCAGTAATGAATCTCTTATGAAGGGTCGACACGTGTAGACCACTTAACTTGAGCGGGCGATTTTTTTTCTTTACTTATCGCATAAGTTTGCGTAGCAGAAAAGAAAACAAAAAAGTAATAACTTGTCAAACTGTGACGTTGAAGTTACGTCCCTGCTTTTACTACACATTTACAGTGCCTCCAAACGAATCCTTTCAAAAACATAGCATTGGAAAACAAGACTAAGAACAATGCAGAAAACGAGTATTTTACATGTGCACGTTATGCAGAGATCCTTAGAGCCTTCATACAGAATCCCATGACAGGAAGAATAAAGGAAGCAAGCGACCTGATCGCTTCCACCACGCCTCTGACAGCGCTAAATAAAGCTTCTAGCTTTCCGTACTATCTGGCTCGATCTTCACAACCCACTCATTTCATTTCATTTTGAGCCTACCGGGCTCAGCCTTGTTAGCCTCCCTGCCTTTCCCTTGTGACTTCTCACTCTATCTCCCTCTTCAAACTTTCTATAAACTTTCAAACCCCAGCAGATTTTTCTTTTTTGCGCGCTCATATCAGGCTCATAAATGACAGCTGCACGACAGGGCTTTCAAATCACGATGCCACAATTGTAAAAGAGAGAATAAGTTAAACTGCTCTGGGTTGATTATAGTGTGGTCGAACGGCAGCGCCCACGAGTGCAATTAGAGCTTATCTTTAATACGCGGTGGGAAGGCGCGCGTAAGGCTATCGCACTACAGACGCGGGTGAAACACGAACTGCCTTCATAAAAAATTCTGCGACAGGAAGAATAAAGCAAGCAAGCAAGCTGATCGCTTACATTATGCCTCCTACAGCGCTAAATATAAAGCTTCACGTTTACTATCCGGCACGACCTCTTCTTTCCCGAAGGTGAACCAGGCGGGAAAGCCCACCACGCGGCTCGCGATCTGTAGAGTTCTCATGCAGAACACGAAGTCGCGGGTTAGAATCCCGCCGCCACAGCGTCCGCATTCCAACGTGTAGATCGCAAGGCAAACACAACATCGTGCGCCGAGACTTCGGTGCGCGAACTCAGAATCGTTCTTTGAAAAGCGAGCGTTTGCAGCGAGAACAGGCAGAACACGGCGGCAAAAACACACAAACACCGGCGCCGACTTCCAACATGGTTGGTCAGTGCCCATATGTATCCCCGTTCACGCGCATTCGTGTCGTCTCTATATTCGCGCTGCAAACAATCGTTTTTCAAAGAACAATCGAGCAACTGGCCTGTTAGGCCGCTCATCTCTCGAACAGGAAGAATGGACGGCGTAGGGCTGCATGATTGTTTTGTATATACTTTTGAAGTGCCGCTAGTTGCACGTGCGTTTTGTGAATGGAGAAGCGTCCACCCCCCAGCGCCTCGGGCGGCAAACGATTCTGTTTGTGAGGGGTCGGACGGCCCGCGTGGTGTCGGTAACGAGCCGAGGCGCGCGCCGCCGCGGGGGGCGCGGTGCAGAGGCGCAAAACGGATTCGGAGCAAATGCTTTTGCGCGGGCTTTGTTGACATTCCGCCGATGGTCATAATAGGGCCACGCGGACAAGGCTCGAGCGGGACGGTTGTATACGCGACGTTGTGGCGCCGGCTCTTGAGTCCCCTGCTAATTGGAGACGCAGCTGCTAGCAATGTTGACCACGTCTGGCGCGTACGGAGCGGGGGGTTCGCGCCCCTCGCATTCGGACGGCAGCCACGTGCATCTTGTTTTGAGCGCTGGGGAGAGCCCGCTTTGTGTCGTGTTGCAACATGCAGTGCGCGCCGTAGAGAGGGGCGCGGCGTCGTTTGAAGAGCACCCGAGTCCGGATGCCGCCAGCGGTAATTAGTTTTCTACCAGGAAAAACCTTGAGGGGGACTACGGTACGCGGTGTTGGGACACCAGCGCCCGAGCCCCCCTTGCTGGCTAGAAACGCCGCTGAGGTGCGAGATGGCCTCAATAAATCATGCATGCCTGGCGTGTTTGACGAGGCCGTCACTGACCACGTGGAAATAGGAGGGGGAGAGGAAGATGTGGGAAGAGGGAAAACAGGGTGGTTTTCCAATAGATTCACTTATGAGAGTAAGCCCATCCCTTTGGGTTGTGGCTTAAGAAACTGTCAACTCTCATTGGCAATTGCTTCCGTGGGATGGGCTAACGACCCTACCGCCCTTTTTCTTTGTCTCTTTCCCCTATAACAACGGAGACGAGGTGCTGGTTCCTCAGTCTAGGCTGTAATCACTAAACCTGATAGAACAGTAAGACTCCGTACGATGCAACGCTAGTCTGGGCCGTAACCACTTAGTGGTAGAACAGTGAGACTCGGTTGGTCGTATGTAGTGACAGTTGTCCTAGGCTCTAACTTAAGAAAAAGTAGAAGAGTAAGGCGCTGTTTACTTGTGTGTTTTGTATCAGTGTTCTTTTGCTAACTCTGTATTTGACTGTGTAAATATTTCCGTTGCAATATATCTTCAAGTTTTGTTACCTCCAACCTGCCTCCTGCTTCATCAACGCCGATAAACACCTTGAAGAGACTTTGGTCGACTTCAAGGAGAAAAGAACAAAACAATCAGCAAAAACTTAACTGGCGCAGTCGGCAGGATCGGCGAACTCTACAACATCGAATCCTGGACCAGTGGTGAAGGGATCAAGTCATCCAACGAGCACCTCCTGCACCTTTGAGAAGATCCCACAGCAGCCAAGCCCGGCACCGTGGAGGAGATCCGAAAACGACAGTGCATTCAGCAAAGGGTGAGCAGGATTTCTTGCGTCTTTCTCAAGTTGGCATGGCAGTTGATGTGTAGAGCAAATGGTGAGGACACGCAGGGGCGCAGAGACAATGGAGTCTAATGGAGTTGAGGGTGCGACGGTGGCGGAAATGGATCGGAATCGGGAGTTATCAAATGACGATAGGCTAAATTCCGATAAGTCAAATGAAATGAGAGAACCCAGTCAGAGCCAGGAATTTTCGCAGCAGGCATCTCAGCCTTTGCAAATTCCGAATGATACAAGAACGCTTGAACTTGAAATTCAAAGGCTCAATGCTCAGACTACCTGTATACAACTTCAGATTGAGTACGAAAGGCTGTTGCAGGCAAGGACGAATGCTGAACGTCTCAATGGGACGTCGTCCAGCGCTGAGTCGGAGCGGGGCGATCGGAGGCGAATGGGCTTCGACTCCGTCGCGCAATGCGCAAAAGTGCTGAAAGGGTTCCGCCTGCCGTGTGACGCGGATGTACCCTTATGGTTTGAGGAGGTAGAAAGACTTTTTGCTACTTACGGGGTACCGTATGAGAGTCGTGTGCATTTAGTCATGCCAGCTCTAACTGAGCGCGTTCGCTACCTACTGCGTAACCTTAACCAGGAAGAGAGTACAGATTACGAGTCAGTTAAACAGGCAGTGTTGATGGAACTGAAGCTTTCTCCGGCGGAGTATCTGCAAAGGTTTGAGAGAGCAGTGAAGCGGAAGGAGGAAACGTGGTCACAGTTCGCGTCGCGAGTGAAAACGTATTTCTCCTACTACCTTCAAGTAAGAGGAGCCGGCACTGTAGAAGGGATGGCAGAACTCATGGTAGCGGATCGTATAAAAGCGGGCCTTAGTATAGAGGGTCTTGAATACGTGATGCTACGAGAAGGCGAGGGATGGCTTAAGCCACCTGAGATTGCCAAAGTACTACAAACTTTGGAACAAGCCAAAGGCAAAGGATACGCCTCAAAGTCATCAGTGGCAGAGATGGGGCAAAAGCAGACGCGCGTAGCGAAAAGCGCCCTCAGGTGCCACGTATGTCACAGCTCAGGCCATTTCGCTAAGGATTGCCCGATGTCTAGTGACAAAGAAAATCAGCCAAAGAAGGCTATCGAGCCAAGGCAGAGGGCACAAAGGGTGTCGATAGCCGACGAGACGGGAAGTGGGATACCTGATGGAGTCCTTACTGCAAAGGTAGAGGCCTTGAAACACAAAGGTGAAGGCATGACTAACCTACAGTTGATCCCGATCTCATGCGGAACCGTATCCACACATGCGATTCTAGATACGGGAAGTGAAATAACTGTCATACGCGAGAGTCTCCTTCCGAAAAGTATCGTGGAGCCATCAGGCACAATAAGATTGGTGTCTGCGTTTGGTAAAACTATCGAGGCAAAGCTAGCAACGTTGCCGGTAAAGTTAAATAGCCCGCAAATGGCGGCGGAGCCCCAGAACATTGACCTACTCTGCGCGTTGACTAATGAGCTCGTCGAGGGCACAGATTGTTTGTTGACCAAGGAAGATTGGGAACATTTATTCAAGGCCAGCAGCTCTCTGGAATCCATTGTAGCACCGGCCGAGCCTGCTCAGAGGATAGAGCGATCAAATAAGAAAGCCGAGGCAGTAGCCTGCAATGTTACTTTGGAGGAGGAAGGTGTTTCTGGAGAAGTTGAGCTAATTGATGAAGAGAGGGATGCGTCAATAAGCCAGAGAGAAGAGTTCCGCAGATGGCAGCTAGCTGACGCTACCTTAAAGAAAGGTTGGGAAGATGCTCGGAGTGGGAAATCCGGCATGTTCGTCTCTGATGGACTCTTACACCACTGGGACTCAATAGTAGGCACCCGAGTGAGACAACTAAGTGTTCCCAAAGACAAGCGCAGTGAGGTGATGCGTTTAGCTCATGAGTCACTATGCGGAGGGCACCTAGGGCCAAGGAAAACTAAAGTGCGTATTAGGTGTAATTTTTTTTGGCCTGGCATGGAGAAGGAGGTATTAGAGCATTGTCGTTCGTGCCATGATTGTCAAATTCGCTCTGACAGGCGTCGCACGGACAGAGTACCTATAACTCCTCCCACTAGGCCAAATCACCCTTTTCAAATTGTCAGTACAGACATCATTGGACCCTTAGACAGACCGTCAGCGAAAGGTCACAGGTACGCGCTTTGCTTGGTGAACATTTGCACAGGGTGGCCAGAGGTTGTCCCACTGCGTTCTTTGACAGCTAAGGCGACTTGCGACGCGTTGATTGAAATTTTCAGTCGCACTGGCGTTCCGGAAATGATCTGTTCCGACCAGGGCACTAATTTCAAATCACAGCTCACACAGTCGATGCTCGAGAAATTAGGTTGCGCACCAAGATTCTCAACCCCAGAACACGAAGAGAAAATAGCTGCAATTAAGAATGTGGCGACACCACGCACTAAAAAGGAGCTACGCAGCCTGCTAGGACTGTGCGGCTACTATCGCGAGTGCGTCCGAGAATGTGCAGAGGTGGCGAGCCCGCTCACGCGGTTAACAAAGAAGGGGGTACCCAATAGCATACCCTGGTCAGAGGAAGCTCAGACGGCGTTTAAGACACTGAAACAGTCCCTGTGCGAGGCCGTGGCGCTCAGCACTCCAGACCCATCTGAGCCCTACTGGCTTTTCACAGACGCGTCAGCTACGGCGGCGGGCGCTTGTTTGGCGCAAATGACAGCCGAGGGAAAGGAGAGGCCTATTGCCTTTGCCAACCACCGCTTCACGCCGACTCAGACGCAATGGTCGACAATTGAGAGGGAAGCGTTTGCTATTATATGGGCCTTAAAGAAGTTTGACTACTGGCTTTTTGGTGCCGAGATAAACGTTGTTTCCGACCACAATCCATTGTCGTACCTTACAACTTCGACTCCACACGGGGCAAAATTGACAAGATGGGCGCTGGCTTTACAGCGATATCACGTGTCAGTGCGACATCGGAAGGGTGTCAGTAATGGTAACGTGGATGCTTTGTCCAGGCTTCACAACAGCTCATGGAAGCCAGCGTAATACTATAGTGCCATGCCAACTGGATGGGCGTGAATGTTCCTGCTCACTTGGCGCTGTATATTGCGGACTTTGTGAGTGCCGATTCAAGACAGAGACACTAGAGTGCTCTTACAGTTTGGAACTGCAATCGTGTGCTTAATAGTTTGATGACATGTATTGTGTATTTCTTTTTACTATCTTCTTGCTTTGTTATTTGAAAGTGTGTGTTGTTGTGATGTAATTAGGCTAGGGTGTGATTAGAATGTTTATTACGTAATCGCGGCAGTGATTTATCGTATCACTGAGCGAAAATCAGCCCAGTATACTCTTTAGGGGGAACGTGTTAGGCCGCTCATCTCTCGAACAGGAAGAATGGACGGCGTAGGGCTGCATGATTGTTTTGTATATACTTTTGAAGTGCCGCTAGTTGCACGTGCGTTTTGTGAATGGAGAAGCGTCCACCCCCCAGCGCCTCGGGCGGCAAACGATTCTGTTTGTGAGGGGTCGGACGGCCCGCGTGGTGTCGGTAACGAGCCGAGGCGCGCGCCGCCGCGGGGGGCGCGGTGCAGAGGCGCAAAACGGATTCGGAGCAAATGCTTTTGCGCGGGCTTTGTTGACATTCCGCCGATGGTCATAATAGGGCCACGCGGACAAGGCTCGAGCGGGACGGTTGTATACGCGACGTTGTGGCGCCGGCTCTTGAGTCCCCTGCTAATTGGAGACGCAGCTGCTAGCAATGTTGACCACGTCTGGCGCGTACGGAGCGGGGGGTTCGCGCCCCTCGCATTCGGACGGCAGCCACGTGCATCTTGTTTTGAGCGCTGGGGAGAGCCCGCTTTGTGTCGTGTTGCAACATGCAGTGCGCGCCGTAGAGAGGGGCGCGGCGTCGTTTGAAGAGCACCCGAGTCCGGATGCCGCCAGCGGTAATTAGTTTTCTACCAGGAAAAACCTTGAGGGGGACTACGGTACGCGGTGTTGGGACACCAGCGCCCGAGCCCCCCTTGCTGGCTAGAAACGCCGCTGAGGTGCGAGATGGCCTCAATAAATCATGCATGCCTGGCGTGTTTGACGAGGCCGTCACTGACCACGTGGAAATAGGAGGGGGAGAGGAAGATGTGGGAAGAGGGAAAACAGGGTGGTTTTCCAATAGATTCACTTATGAGAGTAAGCCCATCCCTTTGGGTTGTGGCTTAAGAAACTGTCAACTCTCATTGGCAATTGCTTCCGTGGGATGGGCTAACGACCCTACCGCCCTTTTTCTTTGTCTCTTTCCCCTATAACAACGGAGACGAGGTGCTGGTTCCTCAGTCTAGGCTGTAATCACTAAACCTGATAGAACAGTAAGACTCCGTACGATGCAACGCTAGTCTGGGCCGTAACCACTTAGTGGTAGAACAGTGAGACTCGGTTGGTCGTATGTAGTGACAGTTGTCCTAGGCTCTAACTTAAGAAAAAGTAGAAGAGTAAGGCGCTGTTTACTTGTGTGTTTTGTATCAGTGTTCTTTTGCTAACTCTGTATTTGACTGTGTAAATATTTCCGTTGCAATATATCTTCAAGTTTTGTTACCTCCAACCTGCCTCCTGCTTCATCAACGCCGATAAACACCTTGAAGAGACTTTGGTCGACTTCAAGGAGAAAAGAACAACAAAAAAAAAAACTTAACTTGGCCTATCAACGAATTCCTTCCACAATTTTTTTTCCAGACACACGAACTACTGCCTCCCTCATGTAGGCAAACTATGTGCTTTGGAGAGCGTCGAACTCCGTCAATTAACCATTATCCAGAAAACGGGAAACGACAGAAAAGACGAGGTCCGTGTGTGCGGCGCTGGCGGTCTCGTTTTTCTTTGAAGCCATAGTGTCGACTTTCGTTAATTCAAACAGGCGATCACACGCAACGTTCGTCGAAGTTTTCCGAAATAGCCCTACCTTTCCCTCTTCGTTTCTCTCTCTCTCCGAAATCGCAATACATGTAAGCATTAAAAGTATGGGTGGGCCCAGAGACTGTTTAGCGCGGTTGAATTAAGAGGACGACTGAAATAAGTGATGTTTCATTAACAGATATCGAGAGTGCAAATGTCTGAAAAAAAAAAAGTGTCCTTGCTCTCGAAAATGATTCAATGTGTGAGGCCCTCTGCAGGTAAACAGTGAAGTCGACAAACCCACGAATAAATACTTCTCATGCATCACGGCTACTCTATGATCACGTTCGATGAAGTTTCAGATAACTGACCCTTCAAAGAAGAAACCGTTGTTGCATTGGAGTATACAAATTAACGAGAGTCGACGTCTACAGCTTGGCAGGTGAAGCGAGTAACGTTGACAAGGGGGCGAAGGACGAGGCGGCAAGGGTGGCCTCGATTCGCGACATGTTCCGATGTGGGCCAGCTGCCGTCGTCGATCGCTGGACAGCGGGGACGGACGGACGGCCGTCAAGCCGTCGACGCGAAGTGGAGCGCCGAGAGAGATCCGCTCCCGAATCCGGCCAGCCGCGGTGGGCGGACACCGAATCCTTTCAGGGCATTAGGGGCTACCGAGGTTGCCGCTGTGCCGTGTATGCGTGTATGACCTGCCGCTGGGTTTATTAGTACATGGATATCGCGTACCAATCATATTGTGCGTGCGTGCGTGCGTGCGTGCGTGCAGCTGAGCTCCGAAATTTTGGCTGCCGGACAGCGGCTTGGGGCGCCTACCATCTGTGCGCCGCTTCGGTTTGAATGAGAACCTCCGACTTCGTTATTGGTACCGCATTGTGACATTATAGGGGATAGTCTCACCGTCACTGTTCTGTCGCCTCAACATTGTGCCAGGCTATGGTGTTAGGCTGCTGAGCACGAGGTCGCGGGATCGAATCCCGCCCACGGCGGCCGCATTTCGATGGGGGCGAAATGCGAAAACACCCGTGTAGTTAGATTTAGGTGCGCGCATAATCAGAAAGTGGTTTTGGCACGTAAAACCCCATAATTTTTTAACATTGCACCACATACGCGACACGGCTAGCAAATATGTCCATGTGCCGAGGTATGACGCACATGCAAAGTCGACAGCGTCATAGTGCTTTCGGTTTCACTATGGTGACGCTGAATTGCGATGCAGACTTGTAATATCGGCCAGATTGTATTCTATTGCCACGCCTTCACACGTTGTGGTTGGTATAGATTTGAGCTCCGCAAGAGCACCGTCACAGGAGTGCGCAAACTGCTCGCGGCAATAATGCGCGGTTCATGATTCTGACAGCCTTTCCGGACCACCGAAATTTGGCACAAGTTCACACCCCGGCAGCACCAATTAAAACACGAGAATGAGGCTTACGTTTTCGTTCGCATATTTAACAATGCTCCTTCACTGCGGTAAATTTGCTGTACTCGGCAGTTCATTTTTATGCGGTTAATCCGTGCTCCTTCCTTCACTGACGAAGGAAAATAAAGTTCACTTGAGAGGCGTCGTGCCTTGATATGTATTTTCCCCTATCACGTAACTTCCAGCAACGCAGTTTAAAAAGAAGCTGCCGCTCGCAAACGCGAACATCCTCTTCGCCCGCTCAACGAGGAACAAAACGAACTCCATTACGGCCGGGGCCTTGATCTACCTTTTCGCTTCCCTCGGTACGCGCTCGCAGTGTAACGGATGCGAAAACGTTGCCACCGTGTTTCGCGAGATGAGTGCCGCCGAGCGTCCGCTTCTCCAGAACTTGCGCTTGCGCCCTGCCTTTGTTTTCGTTCCCACGAGTCAACGCTGCTACCGGGGCCGTCGATGCCGGCGCCGCACTGAGTCACGGCCGCCCGTCGTCGTCGTCGTCGTCCCGTGACAGGGACGCAAAATAAAGCGGGGCGAGCGCAGTTCGCGTCGGGGTGCAGCCCGCGTTTGTCGCGTGTGCGCCCTCCCCCTCATAGCAAAGCGTAGCAGGAAAGAGGACGTGCGGAATCGACGGAGCGTCGGCAGACAGCCCTCTTCCTTCCTCTTCTCTTTTGGAGAACCGGGTGGCGCGACTCCTTTGTTTTTGAAGAAAGCTCGTAAAACAGCGGCAACGCGAAACAACGAGAACGAGGGACAAAGAGAGAGGAAGTTCGTGGCATGCGCTTTCGCGAAACGATCATATACAGGTGCGGCTTCACGTTACGCGTATGAGAGGGCATTCGCGTGGCCTTGTATTTCTTGTTTTGCTGGTCTATTTTTCCATCTGCTCGTGAACTGAAATAAGAGCTTAAAGGGTGATTGCTATAGGCGTGAAGACAAGGGGCATTTGATTTAGAAATACTGAATGCTGAGCGTGTTTGCAGTCTATGCTCAAAAAAGGATGACGCAAAAGGACGGGCACGAGATAGAAAACACGAACGAGCTCACACTAGAAAAAGTAGCAACCACTGTTAAAACTACAGTCTGCGCTCGATCCTGTTTTCTATCCCGTCCCTGTTCTTTCGCGCCATCCTTTAGTGAGTATTTCAGCTTGTATAACAATTGAATCCACGTTTTTCACAGCCATTCTATGGCAATGACAGTGTTTTCGTATACACAAGCTTAACTTCGCAGTGCAATGCGAGCTGAAGGGAAAGGCAGAGAGGCTAACCAGGTCACAACATTCGGTTTACTACCCTGCTATTGGGGAGGGAGTGTGTGTGTGTGGGGGGGGGGGGGAGTGTCTTGAAGATCCAGCACATCGGTGAGATCTTTGTCGAGCTCAATACAAAATTATTTTTTTCACTTGAAGATCTTTCGTGAAAGCGTCATGACAAGCCATCGCAGCTGAGGTCGACGAGGGCGCTGTTGCAGTTTTTAATGGCAACACACTTGGACAATCGGCTGTAGCCTGAACTGTTGTTTAAAGCGCTACAATTGCTGCTGTACTGTGCGCTGATAGTATGCGGTGACAGTGTCCGACTGTGAATGTGTATATGTGCTCCCCTCTTTCTCTCTCCCTTTACCTCCCCCTCCCCTCTCTCCCCAGTGTAGGGTAGCAAACTTGATCTTCCCTTGTAGTTAACCTTCCTGCCTTTCCCTTTTCTTCTTTCTTTCTCTTCTTGGGTTAAATAGGTATTACGCCGAAGACCGTACCTACTGCAGCCGGCTTTTGCACCGGAGAAAGCTGACCGCAGATGGCAATTTATTGTGGTATTCGCTGGTTAAGTATTTCACAAGCTCTACAAAAACAGAACGCCGTCGATTAATTCACTCTGCAAGGTCACCGGATTGCGTCAACAGCACAGCAACCCCCCCCCCCCCCCCCCCCCCGCCCCTTCAGCTAAATGAACGCAGATAACCTGCAACAAGGTAAAGTTCAGCTGCGCTCATTAAGCACTGCGTGCACGTCCTGCTTATCTTGATAAATGCGGAGTCACGTGTCAATCTTTCATATTAATCGTTACTATGATTTTTTCTTTAGGTGGCTTACGCTAGCATTTCACTGACAATATTTGCAATGTATCGCCATCCAGATAAAAATAAATATGAACACACCAGTCTTAAACCTATATTAAGCATTAAGAACATTAAAAGATCCGAGTTTTTCAAGCTCTTCGGGGGCAAAGCACGTCATACAACGGCATTTAGCGTCACCCCACGTCATCGAGACGTCATAGTGCTGTCTTTTCTTCAAGAAACAAGAAACAACCCTCGGATGCGTCGGTGCATTGCTCGCCAGCGGGTCGCGCACGCTCCTTTCCGACGCACCCCTAGGAGCTCAGCTTGCTCGCTCGGTCCTCTCTCGGGGTCTCGTTTATTTGAACAATCCGCTCCCCAATCCTACTAGGTCGATCAAGCGGGCAAGCGCTTTATCCTCTCACTGTGGTTACGGCACTCGGCGATGCATAAAACAAGCGCCTGGAGAACACAATGCCAACTTTGCGATTAAAAAAGAAAGGGATAAAGTACATATAGAGACAAGCAGCTATCACACAACATTTTGCTACCTTTCTTCATCATCTCCCCGGAATGACAATGCTTTCGTCACACGCGAAATCAACGAAAGAAAGAAAGAAAGAAAGAAAGAAAGAAAGAAAGAAAGAAAGAAAGAAAGAAAGAAAGAAAGAAAGAAAGAAAGAAAGAAAGAAAGAAAGAAAGAAAGAAAGAAAGAAAGCGAGCCATGCGACAAAGGGTGAACGCGATTTGCAAAACATGCTATTCCCGGCGTTCAGAGAAACAACAGCTCGGCACGTGGCCCGTTCTTCGAGTGACAGCCGGGCAAGCGCCAGCGGCGGCGGCTACCATGACCTCCGAGATGGGGTGGCGCGCGTGCACCGCGAGTCGTACGGTCTCGGAGGCCGTGCGACTAAACTTCCTCCGTTCCTTGCACAACAGTATCGGCGGCTCCCTGCACCGCCCGTACTATGCCTTCCACCCGGACCTCGAAGAAGCGCCCACCCCCTACGCGCGCTGACGAGAGCACGCACATTCTCGGCCGGATGCTTCACGGCTCTGGCATCGGCCGCCAACTCGCCACGGCTCGTTCTCCGAGGCTCTGAATGCGGGCACGCTGCCATCGCAAGCGTGAACGACCCCGAATAGTAGCGTGCAGCGTGCCGGAAGACACACGTAAACGCACGTTCTTGGACCTTCGGCGGATGCCAGGTGACGACGGCTTGAACCGATCGCGCTCGCTACGTCAGCGCGAGTCCCAAGGACGAGGAACTGCAAAGCTTAGGAACTGAAAGACATGTACCTCTTTGTGTAGTCTTTCTTCCTCTGCCTTTTCGTGTACTGTGTGTCTGCGGTTAACGAAAAACGAGGGCATGGGTGTAGAGCACGTGCGAATCTCTACTGCCGACATGTGTGCAATCATCCGGCTTTGAAACAACTGACTTGTGGTTGGTGGCGCTAACACCTTTCTACGCACCTCTCTAGTTCATTCACATACATCTTTAGCCAGATCTTGCAGCAAGAGCACCAACAAAGAGAGAGAGAGAGAGAGAGAGGCGCACGTTAAAGAGTGTTCCCTTCAGTAGTGGACCACTCTGTACGCTTCACTTCAAACGCCAGCAGGCAAGAACGCCTAATTTATACAGGGTGGCTTCAAATGTGAACGGAAAAAGACAAATTGAACCCGTATTTGATTATTCCAAACTCTCGAACACAACAACGGTGTGCCTGATCCTCGTATGCTGAGCGGCATACGGACCAAAGTCCCGGAATGATGCGTAAGCGATGCCAGTAGTATTTTAAATTAATTACGCCTGAGATGTTTTCTGATTTCAGTTCGCTGAGTGACCACAGGCACCGTGAACCTTCAGTTGAGGCAAATATAGAGAAAAAGAATAGGTTTTAAGCTGTTGGAGGTAGACGATTGATGTATTCTCCCACTGGTTAATTATTGCTTCAATGACGAGTAACTTTTTTGATGAAATGATGGTATACACATGAACGAAACGAGCGAGAACATGAACCGGACACGTTTACCACCCTACAGTTTCCGTGTTTAAGCAACTGTGAGGCCTTCGTAGACACTCCGTAGGTTGCAGACATTTAACTCTCTTCGTGGCGTTTCCACTTTTCTTTTTTCTTCAGCTAGTTCATTGCTAACGAGGAACCCGCAACCAGCGCCTACTTAGAGTAGTGGAGTAACCAGAAGGTATAGTGGCTTATGTTAAACCATAACCAGCATGAATTTAAATTCAAATCAAATCAGATCAAATCTATTTTCTTTCGTTACAAAGAAAGGAGCAACTGCACGAAAGTTGCTAAACTACACTTCAACACTCTGTTCCAAAAAGTTATGTACGGCAATATGCATTATGTTTAATTTACCTTTAAATGTTCTTCAGTCAGATCAGTACAGCTGATTGGACACCGGCAATTAAAAGCCGGCTCAATATTTTAAATCAACGCCCAGCCACGATATGCCAGTTTGTTATTTCATAGACTCAGGGTTTTGTCTATCGGTTTGTTGCGTATTGCGGCGTTTTCTCTGATCCGTGTATGTAGATCGTGCATCTGTGACGCGCACATTGCGCATCGTTTAACCTCGTTACGTCTGTCTGGAGTAGCATGCTCTAGGCAGGCCGTTAGCCAAAGCTCTCCAGGATTCGCTAAAGAAAAGTTCTCTCTCACTCAATTTAAGGCAGTGTCATCTCGCGTCAAGCTGCAACTAGCCCACAATGGCCATCCGGTTTTCCAGTAGGTATATTCAGAATGATCAACCCATTCATTCATTCATTCATTCATTCATTCATTCATTCATTCATTCATTCATTCATTCATTCATTCATTCATTCATTCATTCGTTTCAGACGAGGGCTGCGCCTCGCGCTCTCGGCGCGCACACGCACCGCGCCCACCTCGGCCGTGGCATTGCTGCGCGCAACTCGGCGAGCAGCGTCAGCTGTCCCGCGGCGGCGCATCGTCGGCGCTCGCTGAGGTGGGCGCACGGTGGCCGCGGTGACGAAGCGCTCCGGGAACCCCGCGAGCTCTCGAAATAGACACCGCGAGCCAGCGTGCCTGCCGCGCCGGCTTCTGTACCGGACCCCGTGGCAGGCGGACGCATGATCGGCCCCGCACGTCTATGCGGTTATACGTGCCACAAGGAGCGAAGGACACCGCGCTCGGCGGAGCTCGATCTCGCGATGCCTCTTCGGGTGGCGTCACTCGTGTCTCTATTACTGTTATTACGCGTTCCTATGCGCGTGTTACAACTCGTGCGTTACGCACTTGCGTTTCGTGCTTCGCAGTTGCGGTACTCGTCGCGTAATCTCATGTGTTGCTGATAGCATGGCCGAGACAATGCAACGATGTATGTATGTATGTATGTATGTATGTATGTATGTATGTATGTATGTATGTATGTATGTATGTATATATATATATATATATATATATATATATATATATATATATATATATATATATATATATATATATATATATATATATATATATATATATATATATATATATATATACTGCAACCCTGACTTGGGGTTTGAGCAGAGAGAGAGGAGTTACATTTGGTCCAAACGATGATATTCCACATCGTTTTCCTTTTCGCATTTCGTCGATGGCCGCAGAGCTACTCACTCCATGCTATCGGTCGGCCGTGAACGTTGGGCGGCATGAAATGAATTCTAGTATTAAAGAGCAGCTATACAGAGTGAGGGATTGCATTTGCACGATTCCATTCCTTTGTTGGTTATTACTGTGAGGTAACGGGAGACGGCGGGTGTCACGGAAGGGGGGGTTGCGGCGTGTAAGTGAGAGGGGCACTGCAAATTTGACCCCGGCCGATGCTACTTTTGATGTGCATGGGGAACATAACGACATATAGCGTACGGCTATTCACTCGAAATATGCACAGGTTCACCTCTGTAAAGGTAGCCATGGTTACAGTGTAACCAATCACGAGACCACGCTAAAGAAGAAATAAGAAAGGAAGCGAAGCAGCCGGAAACGAGTTATTAATAATGAACTAATTATGTGCTTAATAAATTAATAGCTAACGCAAGGTGCACAGGATGCGGGAAATTAGGAATGGTGTCTCTAGCCGCTCCATGTTTTCCTGCAATTTCCGCTCCACCAAGCAATTCCCTTCGTGCTCTAAAGACGTGCTTGCATTCAATTCCAGAATGACAATGAGCCCTTCTAAGCTTAACTTAATGTTCATTATACCAATACTTTAAGGAAGGAAAAAGTGGAGAAGGAAAGGCAGGGAGGTTAACCAGTTTAGCTTAACCGGTTTGCTACCCTACACATGGGAGTGGTATGGGGGGGGATGAAAATAACTGCACCGTACACGACGGTAGAGGAAAGCTTTACATTCCTTTGAAAAGAGTAACTTAGCAGCCTAGTCTGACTGAGTGCTTGGCTCGCGTGTACGGTCAGTCCTGTCTACTCTGCGCACTGCCTAATAAATTAGTTGACAATTTTTAACCCTTCCGGCCGGCATCGGTGAACGTTGTCGTTTGGAAACTGCGCATGTTCTCTGCGAATAGCGGAATTGCCGGCAGTATGGACGGCGCACGTATGCAGTAAAAAGTATTTGGGAGAAAAACGTACCTCCCATGCTGTACCATAGACTTAAGCAAGCAATTCAAGTAAGAATAAAGTGCACCACAGAAATTGTGTTTTTGAAAGGGACTGCAACTACGGCAAAACTGTGGGCCAGGACAGCTTTTATCAATTATAAAGGTGCAGAGGTAGTTAGACATTGGTTGCCAGTTATTAACTGCGATAAAATGGCAAACTTGATTATTCAAGAGGCCGCTATCCCAACGTCGTAGGTAATACCAAACAGCTACAAAAGAAAACAATATAAAGATAAAAAGAACAAAAAACAAACAAATATCTTTAAAATTATTTCACAATTCCTTACAAAAGAACTAATCCTCGCTATACATACTAAAAAAAAAAAACATGACACAATGTTCCCAAAGCATACACATCGTGCGTCACAGAACATACGCATGGCCTGTGACGTACACGAGTATGCCTCGATCAATTCAAGATGTAGAGCTAGGTGGTTATTCCTTTCGACTAACGATATTAAACTCGAATGAATGTTCGAAAGAATATTAACATATATCGGGGCATACTCTCAACAGGCAACTGCTTAACTGTCAGAGAATGTGGCGCCTCTCTGGCGTGCTTCGGCAACCCTTACACGCGGGACCGAGTGCGCAACAGTCTGCTGCTGCTCTCCCCCCGGTGGTTGTCGTCCCTGCGGCGAGCAGTGCAGCAGCTGTGCCGTTGTGCTCTGGGGGCGGCGCGTGCCCGCCCTGCGAGCAGTTTCGACAGCGTCCCGTCCCGGAATAGCACCGCGCGGATCGGTCTCCGACTCCGTACACGGGCAGCGATGACGAAGGAGGTTCCGCGTGCGCCGCACTCGCAGAAGTGACGTCGCCGAGCGGTTCCAGGATCTTCGAGACCCTGGCGCGCCATGCGCCCCAAGGTAAAGCACGAAAAGACAGTCAGGAAGAATGGACGCAAAGCATTGCAAGAAATGCAGAAAAACAATTTCGGTGGAAGAACATCTGCGCTTGCTCTTTTCCTACCACGGCTAAAAAATGATCAAAATAAAACGAGCACCAGCGTCGCCTAAGATTGGGCGACACAAACACGTAAATTAAATGTTTGTTGGTTTCAGACTTAAACGAGATACATCGTGCACCACCCGTTTTCATCGAACGCTAGACTAAGCCACCTGGGTGAAGCCATGCGAGGGGTGGTGGTGTTGTAGCCGTTCAATTGGCTGCTGCAGGCATTAAAGTTGTCTCAGTGAAACGAATATTGCAAATAACCTCGCGAGTTGCGATACCCGTGCACTTGCGGAACGCTCCTGTTCTTTCAGGAAAATTACGTCGGTCAATAAGCAAATCTCCGTCAACTTATCTCATGGCTATAGACCGCTTATAACGATCTTCAAGGACTTATATCAGCCATCACATCATGTTCGCGACGGTGATCGCGACGGCTGCCACTTGAAACAAAGTGTCTGGTATGCACGGCCTTACACCATGTACAGCTGCCGTCAGACTTAGCCTCAAAAATGAGGACACATATACAGCGTAAGTACTATAACAAATCCGGGATGTAAGCAGCAAACATCAAAGGCTCTTGATGGAAGGTAGATAAAGATAAGCACGCTCAAGGGGCACCCCACCCAGAAAACCTAGCAACCTCCGGCGATTAAGGCGCCTAACGCGCGTTCGGGTTAAGTATGACGGCGCCTGCAATCACGAACAGGGCCATGATATATGTTTCCGTTTTTTTTTTCATTTAGGTGATGGCTCGGTGTCTTTCTGCCTCTGCGAGCCTATCTCACACCGACCAACAGTACATGGACCCAGACAGCCTGTGCTAAGCGTTCTGTGAAGCACACAAGCACGCCGCGCTATTTCTGTCCGCACGTCAGGCAGTGGCCGTGCGGGAGTGACGTCGTGTGCGCAGTCTGTCAGGCAGCGACACGACAACGCCGGCGAAAAGTCGGGGAAGGTCGACCGCGTCGCGCCCGACTGGCGTTCGCTGGCAGAGCCGGCCACGATCCGCGCGACACTGCAGCCCCAGAAGAGCTTCGCCGCGGCCGTCGCAAGACACAAACACAAGACACGCGCGCGTGAACAGAGGCGCGTACTTGCTTGCTGGCGCTTGTATGCGTATGTGCGAGTGTACGCGCATATAGTGTGCGTGCGTGTGTGTGCGTTTGTAACGAAAACACTTCGGTACCATTGGGAACACCTGTGTTATTGTCCATCTCCCTGACGAGTAGGATGGAGCTTTCACTTTGTTAGCGGTGCACTGTGTTAGAACAATTGTGTGGCTTTTGCAGAGCGGTGTCACTAAGCGCAGACTTGAAACGAGTCTTTGCAACAAAAAGGTGCTCCCCTTTTTGGCCTGCAGCGTTTACTGGGTGTTTCCCAACTTAGCGCGCAAGAGAGATTGATGGAGTTTGTTCCCGTTGACTTGCGGCTTGTGTGCCCGTATTTGTCTTGTGCCCCTGAGTGCGGGGTCCTTGTTTTTTTTTCCTAACCCCGTCCGTCACTGTCATTTCTTCCGTTTTTCACAACCGTCTCACATGGCGCCTGTAAGAAGGCAGTGTTTCAACGTATCATTGCACTGTTGCGGTACACTGGGATTCCTGCAGCGTAACGGCTCGGAGACAAAGTGCGCAGAGCCACAAACAAGTCTTGTGAACTAGAACATTTGAGAGTAGGGCTGAGGGATGACATTTTTGAAGATTTTTCTTCTTTTTTAAATTCTTTTTTGTCAGTCAATTGTGAGCACGAAACCGCGCCACCGGTATCTTTTCGGTTTCTGTACTGTTTTAAATTCCTTACTGGGGAGATTTTTTTATTTATTTTAGTATACCCTGGTATTAGGCAGGGAGAATATGCAATATCGTCAAAGGTAACATGCAACACGTGACAACAATATACAAGATAAACAAGCAAAGAGGAAAACTCTCTCTCTCTCTCTCTATTATTCGCCAGAACTTGTGAGGATTAGTGATAAGCATTGATGCCAAGCCAGGACAAAAAAAAAAATGCTGGCATGTTGTTTTAAGCAGGGATTGGTACTGGATATTGCATTTTTCGTATAGTTTTCATGATACAGACTGCCTGTCTTTTTCGGCGTTCTGATAGAGTCGCTTCTTTTTGTTATTGAGACTTTTTGATTATTCAACGAAGGTGTGTTGTTGCTGCATTTTATAATAATCATTGGTATATACCTCTCAATTAGTCTACAAAACATATCCCTGAAAAACACCCAGTTTTCTTCAACTGTTCGTGTTACGCGGTCCTATAAAAATTGGTCTGTAAACAATGACAACTCCGAAATGATACTTGCATAATCAGCTTCTTTGCAGCATCGTATGCGCTTAGACATAACTTTCTTTTCATTTGGCCCTTCCGTCAGTTGACCAATGATGACGGCATGATCGGGCAAGCCATCAAGAAGAGTAATATGCGAACAGGAGGCGGGGTCATTAGTCAGAATGGGGTACCTCGAAAGAAATTACTTCGATATAAAGTACCTCGCCTACTCTATATCTCTCTGTTTTACAGCAAATAATTATTTAATTGATAATTCAACATTTAACATAATAAACTTACAAATTAAGAAACTTGGACTGTTCATTCTGCGGGGCGGATGATAAGAATAGAGCAAAATAACCCTAATAAAATACAGCCACAGGACCAACATGAGATTTTCGAGCCAAGACTTGAAAGCTGAACGAATAAAAGAAAAGCACACTAAGATGCCTCATGTGCCGTCGCTCTGCAGTATTTATCAAATGCGAAAACCGAACACTCAAGAGTAAAAACATTGCTGCGCTATTACAATGAACATGGCATAAAATACACAATAATATATAGTGCTATGATTAAAGATCTAGATGGTGCTGACAGAAATTCTACTGAAGCGCTAATTAAAGACAGTCAATCGCAGCGGACCCCGAATACGCAGCGAAATGCATCTATGCAGTTTATCCTCCACCAGCTTCATCGCTGCTCAAGCTCTCTCGGCAGCTTTTGTTAAAAGCTTTTCTTTTTCTCTTTTTTTTTTTCGGGAACTGCTCGGAACTCGAGGTTATGGCTGCTTCAGAGACATAGTTTTTCCGCGTTGTTCTAAGCAAACGTAGCCGAGCGAAACCTACACGACTGGTGCACGCCGTGTGCGGGACGCGCAATAAAGGCCTTGACGATGTTTTTGTGAACAAGGCGACGCCAGCCAGGGAATTCATGCCAAGAAATGTAATATACGGCTGGATGCGCCTCTACCTGCACCGTGATGCGCAACTTGAAGCTCGGAGCAGCAACACTTCGCAGTCGGCCGCTAGATAAGCCTACTGCAGATGGTCCTTGAATATTTTACAGCGTTCGCATTTCACGTTCAAGCCGAGAGTACTGTAGACGCTGCCGCCAAATTGCCGATTGGCCAAGGCAAACTTTCCGACGGTAAGAATAGATGCGCTGAAATGAAATTCTGGTGACATCGTTCTCGAGAAACCGTCGTATAAATGTGAAAGAATCGGTTCATCATTCCAGTCCGCTCCTGAGATCGATCGATATCACCTTGTTGTGTCACTCATCCTGTCGCTAAGCAACGAGAGTAAATCAACACGCAGAAGAAGACGCGTGTGGAAACTGCGAAACATGCTTGTCTCTCCTTCGTCAGAAATGAGAGCTGTATCGACACTGTACCGGGAAGAGAAGGACGGTGAAGTGTGCGCACGAGCTTACAGGCAATATCGGCGGTCCGCTAGGTGTTCAGTTCCCTAAGCACAGTGAAAAATCGATGTTGTCAAAATAGTCTGGGACACTGAACACCTGCGAAACTTGGCCTTTTGCGAGCGGGAAGTGGGAATCTGTTTTTACTGCTGATAGCGGTTATGCTCTATAAAACCGAGTTCCAGCGTTAGTAACTTCACGCAGACTCTCTATTTCCTTTTGGTGGCGACTACACTGCTGCAAACAAATACATCGCGCATCTATAATGCTAGGTCATTCCGTGACTTTGTGCCCGTGACCTGCACCGCGCACGTCACTTCGCTATGTTCCTGGGCACACAACAGTGTTTAACGAATGTACGAGTCATTATCTGCTGAGGCTTTCTCATTCTTCTTTGTACGCCTCCCCGTCGCCGGCGCAAGAAGGGATTCGTGCACTATAGTATACTACGTGAAACGCACTGGGACCGCTTCAGTGTCCCTGTGCATCATCCCACGTGCACTAAGTGCTCGCTCTCTCGCTCTTTTTTCTCTTTCTATTAACCCTTTCCCTTACTCCCAGTGTAGGGTTGCAAACCGGGCGCTCGTCTAGTTGACCTCCGTAACTTTCCTCTCCCTGCTCTCTCTTTCTCTCTTTGTACCCCAAAGACTGTTGCTAAACCTATCGTGCAAAGCACGAAAATTTTCGATTCCCAGTGGCCGAAATCAATAATGCAACCTTTTCATAAAACTGTTACAACATGCAATACATATAAATTGGTTTTTTTTTTGTTGTTGTTGTTGAAGAAAATCACGCAACTTCCACCACTGACTTCCTCATACGTTATGCGACATATATACTTCTGATACGCTTAGAACGACAGAAAGCTGAGCTAGTTGGTAAGAATTCATAATGCAAAAAAAGAGGTGAGGCGTGCAGACAGGACACAAGAGTAGTGTTGTCCACTTCTCTACTCTTGTGTCCTGTCTGCACGCCTCACCTCCTTTTTGCATTCTGATACGCAACAATCGCTAGATGAAAAATAACGAAAGGACTGAACATGTTAGCGCCCTACATCAAGCCTCGTACGTGCGACGACAAGCATGAGGAAGCCATGCCAAATGCTAAGCCTAATGTGTGGTCTAACCTCTCAAGGAAATAAGGCGCGACTGCGGCGACAAAGCGTCCGCGCAATAGCGGGCATAATCGCGCTTGCGTCACGCGCGCTCGCTGCTTACGCAAGAACTGTGCCGCGGCATCTCTTTTTTTTTTTTTCCTGGTTCTCCAAGCTGGGTTCCCCGTGACAGGTGCGTCTCGAAAGAGAAATCCAGCAGCACCAGTGGCTCTATTTATAAACGCCAACACCTCCGGTCTGCATCGAACCGATGTCCGCTTGACTCTGCTACGCGCGCGTCCCAGTTGGCTGCAGCTTCGTCTTCGCCTCGGTCTTCACTCTCAGCCAGGCCCCAAAAGCGCGGCGACCCCGAGCGATCTCCTCCTGCAGGCGGCAAACGGAGAAGCAATAAAGTTGACTCAGTTGATGTGTCGGGGGTGCCTGGAGTTATTTCAGTCCGCAGTCGCAACTACCCGACCATTCCATAGCAGAGGCAGCAGGCAGGCCTCGATCTCGACCTCTCAGAGCCCGAGCATCGCGTCGAGGTCGCAGACTTAGACACGGCACTATTCGGCGCTCCCCGCTGTGTACAAGTCCCGAACTCGTATTCGCAAAACGTTCTTATGTACGCTAGAATTGTTCTTAAGAGAAAATTCCAGCCAATTCGGATGCTGCACATATTATTAACGAAGACGGTAAGCAGACCGCAAAGAGCACCTAAAAAAAAAAGCTTCGGGAAATCTACCCCGGATGTTATAGATTTCGCTGACGCACAAATCTGGCATTAGAAACTTCGGAGAAAAATAAAACGCGTGCAATGCACTGCCACCATATGAACAACGAAGTAACTAACTGAGGTTCACGCTTGTAGCTTATTTCTGTTTTTTTCCACGACAAGACCTCAGACACATTATCTTCCATTTTAACATTCTTTAGTAGCGTGACATCATTTGCGTGACATGCACAGTGTGTCTGTTCTGCTTTAGACTTTAACATGTGCCATCTCACTCTTTCCACTTTCCTCCCCTTCTTCCTGTTTTCCATTTCTATGTTTCTGTCTATTCCTTTCTGAAGAGTAAGCAGGCGCTGTGCCCCTTCCGGTGACTGTTTACAGCCTGCTCCTTGCTGTCCCTTTCCGGTCAAGCGTATATATGTTTCTAATAATAATAATAATAATAATAATAATAATAATAATAATAATAATAATAATAATAATAATAATAATAATAATAATAATAATACAAGGGCAACAATATTACTGAGATCCCGACCCTCCCAATCGCGTAGTCAGTCGTGGAATACATTGTAGTCCGAAACAGATTTCGATCGGGAACGGACCATGCCAACGTCGCAAGCATTTGTGAACGCGCGAACACCAAGGCATGCACCAGTTATCCGGTGTCTCGTTTTACATACCGACGGGCGCATGCGACCCGATACTAAGGCGAAGGAGTAAGAGAAAAAGGATACTTAGAGTCGCGGGACATACAAAACAAGAGGTGGACACGATGGATAAAGGATCTGCTGAAAATCAATTGCCAACCGTAAAGCGTTCACATGACGCACGAAAGACCAGCCAAGAAACCGTTTCCATAAACATAACGCCAAGGCAAACAATATTACCATCTGTATATGGTGATTACCAATTGTGTCCAATGGAAGTAGCGTCTTACATGTGATGTCTGAACAATAACCTGTGTTTGCCTGATAAAGGAGGGGAAAGTATTGATATGCATCGTCTGCTTCCGGGCGGTAAAATTTCGCGCATCAATAGCGGTAATCTTGCACACTATACTTGTGTTTCAGGGAAGTTACGATGATTTATTCCACATTAATGCATCTCAATTTATAGTCTTCTCCTTCAGTCAGCAACAAACCCATATACAAGCACAATAAGCAGACCCACGTCCATGTATCAGCTAATATTTTTATGGAAACATTTATGAATTGAGAGACCGCTTATTGTGTGCCCGTGAATGCATCCCACGTGAACTCAGTGCTCGCGCTTCCTCTTTCCCCTTTCCCTTACACCCAGTGTAGGGTAGCAAACAGGACGCTCGTCTGGTTGGCCTCCCCGCCTTTCCTCTGATTGTTTCCTCTCTCTCTCTCTCTTTATGAAAACATAAAGCTCACTGTAGAAAAAGAAAGAAACCAAAGCGTCCCTCTTTTTCAGTCATTTTAATACATGGCGCTCTTCCTGAAAACCGCACTCACTTTTTTTTCATGAGTCGGGACACCCGGCCGCCTGTGCGAGATAAACGCTTGTCCGAAAGGTAAACTTTTCTTGCTCTCCCTCACACACCCCACGCGCACTATGCCTGTGTGCGTCCCGTTCTGGCTACAGGAGGTCGCTGAACAGCAAACGACATCCGCGCGCACTGACATTCTCCGAAAGCGAAAGCACCCGCACTTCGACACACACACATTACGCGCGGAGCTCCGTGCTGCGTAGTGTTGAGACGGCTTTAAGCGACCGACTATGCTCCAATGACGTCAGACAGGACGTGACGTCGCCCGATCACACGCCTCTGCAGAGGTCTCCTCCATCTGCGGCACGATCTGCCGAGAAAATCATAAGCGTCGGCCGCCACCCAGCAAAAAGCGTTCAACGTAGGCTGAGAGCGCGCACGCGCGACGGTTCAGCGGGCCCGTGAACCGGCCTTTTCTTTTCCTTCCCGTCACTCGCGCGACAACACGATCATTATGTTCTGGTTTTGGCCGGTTTCAACCGGTTGGCGTCCTGCGCGCGCGCGGACCGGCCAGTTGTCTCTCGCCAACCGCGCAGCGCACGCACGCTTATACCGCCGTCGGTAGCAAGGTAGGCTTAATTTGGCAAGGCTGGGGCAATGCGGACGCGGCCTGCTGCGATGTCGTGCGCTGGCCTTCT
This sequence comes from Dermacentor albipictus, assembly GCF_038994185.2. Lineage (NCBI taxonomy): Eukaryota > Metazoa > Arthropoda > Arachnida > Ixodida > Ixodidae > Dermacentor > Dermacentor albipictus. The sequence goes on along the minus strand of NC_091825.1, from coordinate 152,361,816 downwards.
TGGAAGGCAGCAGCAGGTGTAGTGAGCGGTAGGGGAGAGAGGAGTGACTCGAAGGTTGCCGCGTTCGCGTCGCGCGTATTTGTGAACCGTCAGCCCACTGTTACTTCGCCTTGCCCCCCTTTCCTCTCCGGTACGCTACACGTGCTCGCCGACGCCCCGCTGTCTGCGGTGAGCGGCCGTTGCCAAACGTGGATGGGCCCGCTTGCAGGCGTCGTTCACGTCAGGATGACGTCAGGTGGGCAACGTCGCGCCATCTGTCGCCCCATTAGAGAGGTTCCCCGCCATGCTCTCTCTATACGTAGCTTAAGGATGTTATGATACCTATCGGAAATGTCTATCGGATCCCAAACAAAGGTAGGCGTAAGATTCAGCGAAGTGAGCAACACTGAAACAATGCGGGAAATGGATCTTTCGAGCGAATAAGACAACGTTGTGACGCCCGCTTACGTTAACATATGTCGATCAGCATCAATGCGTGCAAAGGACAGCACGTGCGTACAGGCACGTCCCGAAAGCAAGGCAGCCATGACCTAACCGGTCTATTCGAATACTATTGGTGTTCGCTCTTCGTCAGAGGTCCGAGCAACCGACTGCAAACGGTTGATGATAAGCAATTGATAGACCAGAGCCTAACCTATTTCTTAGCTTCTTCTTTTGTTGGTTTACCTTAGTAGATATCACCAATCGAAACTTTTTCGTCAGAGCTCATTCGCGCGTTTTGATTAGCCTGGCTCGTGTGTTGTAACGATTCATTTCATTTTCCATTATTTTATTTTCCGTCGCATGGAGTGTCGGTACCAGCGATAAAAGCAACGCGTCTTGTACCGAGAATATGGCGCACCGTAAAGAGTTCTCAAAATGAAATAGCCTTTACAAAATACGGCCCTCGAAGTGCTGAACTAAACGTGCACACTTGTAGATAGAATAGCAAGCTTTCGTTGCCAAAGGTTCGGAAAGTGATGCTTTTCTGCTGGATTGGTGCTTAATTCCGCGTACAGCTGTGTAGGAAGCAAGGGCATGGCTGCTTCTTAGGCACTCTATTTCTCGTACATATCTTGGTCGCACGGCTACGGCAAGCTCAGTGCGCTGTCAGTGCAAAAGTATTTTGCGCCCACGCACGCGAATAGAAACTGAAACCATCGTTCCTACGTTTGCCATCCGGGCTAGAATGCCGGAATAAACGTTCTCCCTTCTGCGGTTCCGAAATCCGCCGCTAGCGAACCTTCAGCGGCGCCCCTGCAAGATACTACTCACTTGAATCCACGAGAGTGGCTATGGAATTTCATACTCTCACCATGAAACAAAGACAGAGGGCTAAGAGCGCCGCTCTTCTTTCTGTTACAGATGCATAGACGCGAACCTTGTCTTGTCTTGTCTTGTCTTGTGTCCCAGACAGTGGCGCATACCCAATATAGGGGGGGGGGGGGGGGGGTTGGCCAAGAAGCAGGCGGTTTTTCGTATGCTTAGTAGTAAAGCCAAACTAGATTTAAATTGTGGAGCGTGAGACTAGAACTGTAATTTAGACGTATGATGAAAATATTGTGAAGAATTTTGATAAATTAAGTTAACGTAAATAAATGAAATAATAGAAATTATTGATAATTTTAGAAAGTCAGCAAGGTACTCTTTTTGTATCGCTCTAAGTAAAACCATAAGTCAGGACAATAGTATCGACACGCGACTTAGTATAATACCCACTACGGGGCGGCGCCAATGCTCGTAAGCGCTATCACCAAGTCTCATATGCAAAGAGATAGGACAGGCGTTCATTTCTTTTTTTTTTTCGGGAGATCATGAAGTTTTCTGTGTTTTTCTGTGCGCGAAGCGCGCTCAAGGGAAACATGTACGCATTTTACGCTATAGTGAACCGTTATCGAATGAGCTCATCGCTTTCCCTTCCCTGTGAAATGTATATGTTTTCAAAACAAATAATAATAATAATAATAATAATAATAATAATAATAATAATCTGCCTATCAGCAAAATATTCCTCCAATCTCAGGCTTTAAACTGGCACCTAATTATTCACTGATTGTGTGACTAATTATAGACGCTTGCTTTAGCTTCTGTGGTTGTTGTCGGCGTAGGCAAGTGTCACCTATACTGGAAATCACTCAGTGACATCCCCGTTGGCTGCGCGCGTTGTTCGCTCCCGCTGGCCCGGAACAGCCGGCGAACAATGGCATTATGCCGCCTGTCGCAACTCGTGTACACCGCGGTGCCTTCGTAATCAGCTCCGGACGGCTGTTGCAACGGAAGGATGCAAGGTATACCGCAATGCAGGGATTTGGCTGGGGTGGCAAAACGTCCAAGGCGAGCAGCACGCAATGGCGGTAATAACGTTTCCTTCGCGAGTGGACAATGAGAAATGGAACTCTTCAAAAGAAAACTATACAATGCTCATCCGCAGTCCGTTTCTTGCTTCTCGTCCGTGCTTTTTCTTTTTTTCGTAACTCACAGTATGAATTATTACATCCATGCTGGACCGCCAACCATCGGGCTAATTTGATCTCGGTTTTTGTTTGCGTTCCTTAATTTGACGAGAAATGTTTACTGAGGCGTGATTGGTTGCTCGGAACAGTGTCGCGAGTCTACCCCCTTTGCAACTTTGTTTCCTGCAGATCAGCTTAGCTGTATACCGCACACACGTGCTCGCTTTCAATCGTCATTGATGCCTGCGAGCCTTATCGCCTCTCTTTGGTGAGTTCGCACAAAGTAGCCAATAAGGCGCGCACATTTCAATCGTCTTTGGTTTCAGTGGTCATGGTCAGCCGTGCGCAACTGATACGTTTTGTCCAAGAGTAAGTAGCTCAGTTAGTGAATTTCATTTCGAGCGTGAGTTTAGTGCTTATTGCACTTTCCTCTCATCTTTCTTTCCACATCCTCTTACTGTTACCTCCAAAACGCTATCTCTAATCCTAAGCAATCCGTACACCTGCAATGCAGCATTTGATGTCTCGTTCTAGGGGCGACTTAAGAAAGAAATTAGTGTTTTAAAAAGTTTTCTGACAGCTCAAAATGCGATACGATATCATCTTTGCTCGTTTTCTGGCGAAAGGTGGTTCAGTTGAAGCTGAGGCGACCTCGCTGCCGAATCTACAACGCCTATTGTCCTCACGCGGAAAAAAAACAAAAGAAGGGGAAGACTTACATAACACAAAAGCTTGTCGGTTACCGGCGTGCTGCCACTCTTCTACGGACTAACATGTCGATGAACATGACTCATATCTCTTGTTTTTCATAGTGCCAAATAACGTTTATCGCGATCTGCTCAGGCGTACGTCCACTTTTATGTAGTACTTCGCCGGAACGTTTACGGTGGAAACGCAAGAGACCTACAATGATAACAGACCAAAACATGGATAAGCACTTACTTCAAACGTTGGCGAGAACTCATCGAATAAAGAAAAAAACATAGCTCTCACAGACTTATTGAACTGTCGTTATCTTTACAAAACAGATCACGGATGCGACGCTAAGTACTTCAAGTCTGCACACGGCTTCGTCAGTGTTTGTTTGCGGTAGATAACTGCACAGCAAAAAACCTAAGAAACTGCACAATATCACAATGCAACAAAATAATAAAACAGTATAGGCACATTCGGTATTTGCTTGCATTGAAGTGAACGGGAACTGTTAGGTAGTTAGTTAAATGGGGGTTTAATGGCGCAAAAGCCGCTAAGGCTTGAACGGGAACTGTATTGTTCGAATCTCTCTAAGGTTTGTGAAAGCTTGAAACAAATGGACATAAAATTCGCCTCCCGTTAACTTTTCCGCGGTGGGTGACGCTGATACCGCACACTAATTCACGCTAATGCTAACTGGTAAACTAGAATTATACGCATTCCGCATAGTTGAACGCGTCGTTCATGCAAACGACGACGTCTTTTTTTTTCAGCACGCTAATTAATGGAGGGCACCTCCTGCGGCTTATGGTACCGGCTCCAGCGCCCCGCGATCAGAAGTTTTCAGGGTGTCGTCATGGGATCGTCCCCGCAAATGATGTATCAGCTCAAGCGCTCACCAGACCCGCACAAATCTTAGTCCTGCTATCCAGAGGCCTTTCTCGCTATACGCGCGACGATTAAAGCGTGCCAGTGCCTGCCTAACAAATCAGCGCTGAAAATCTAACCTGGCAGCAGACTCGATCGCTAGTCACCGCCAGCCTTCCTCTCGCACGGCACGTGTTCCCCTTGATTGTTTCAATGCCTTTCAGACCGGCCATCTGTCCTTGTCTTGCCGTGCCCGCATGAGCACGTTGAACGCATGCCAGTGCATTGTAGTGCCTCGAGGGCTGGAGACCTTGTGATCGTTAGGAACCGAGCAGAACCGCTTGAGGCCGGACCGCGCCCTTTGTAGCGTTGTGCTACCGCGAGAAATCTGGGGGCACGACACTCCCCCCGCCGTGCGCCAAAAGGGGCGTACGCTCTCGTGACGAGCTCTCTCGTTGCGATATTTGGAGCACTTTTTCAGTGCAGTGCCAAGAACCAGTCCATGCCCACCTCGTGCCAGTCGCCCTAAGCAACGCCGAAAGAAACGAGCTCAAAGAGCAAATCAGCTCGCAGCATTTGGACACTTCGTGAGGCATTCTGTTGACGCTGTCGCCGCGTGCGTCGCATGTGTCGGGGGCTGAAAATAGCTGCGCGTGTTGCATCGGCCTCGTACTGCGAATACAACAGGCGTTGAACTGCGTGTTAGGTCTGGCGAACTTAAAACGAAAAGGCACGCATGCGTGTCCGCCCATGGAGGAGATTGCGCTGGACGCGCGCGCGTTCGTGAAAGGGCTCTTTTCCTCGACACCCTCGCTACACGCCCCGCCGTTCTTTTCCGAGTTCATAGGAAACAGCGAACGTCATGCAGTTCCGTGAGTCTTCTTGCCGGTTCTTTGTATCTGAACCCATTTAAAAAGAAAGAAAAATAAAAGAAAATAATAATAATAATAAATTTCGATCCCGAGAGTCGTCTACTGGAAGCAAATGGTGACTATACATGAGCAGCGCACGAGCAATAGCGACTTCACTGGATTTGTGAGCATGCGTCTCTGATAGACTGCTTCGCACGTCCCCCAACTCAAAATTATGTCTATGAAATTGTGGAAGAGGTATATTGAGGTATGAGCGAGCGCCTATATGAATTATCAACTAAGAGTTGTTTATAATGAAAAATAGTAGCTGGCAGCGACGGAGACGCCAACATGACCTAAAAATAGACTTAACAACAAAAACACATCCGTATATTAGCGATATAGCTGCAACTTATAATATTTATTGTTTTAGCAGCCTTCGTAATCATCAGCGAGCCATATCCAGTCGTTTCAATACACGCAAACAAACGCAAGTTGCGGAATTACCGATCTCCAGCGCACAAGACGTGTGACCGCGTGGAAGGTGAAACCAAAAATGCTGCTTCACACGTGCTCTCCTGCCTTTGTGCTCTCTTGTCAACTGCTAACAAACTGCGCCAGCTACACCTGCATTACACACGATTCTTTGCAGGCCCGCACGCAGTGCTTGATTGCAATAAACAAACACTGCCACGCATATCCCCTCTGGGGTCGCCTCGAGTGGCTCATATCAATGTTGTTGCCGTCGTAGCCGCCGACGAATTACAGAGCGAATTGCGTGTCGTTAATAAGGGCCGGAAACGCCAGGCGTGCGCGTTCCGCACATTCAGAAAGATAAGACCCGAGTCATCAAGACTGCTGGCAAGGGAGAGGTACTAGTTGACACCAATTGAGACGAAACATTGTGCCAACAACAAAACACAGTTGAGCAAAGAGAGGGCAACCGGACACAATTGAGAGCCTGGCAGCATGTCGTGTCGTCCTCGCATGTCTGTCCTGTCGTATGTCCTTGCGTGCAGTCATCACTTCGCTAGTCTGTGCATGTGTGTCGCCAATCCAACGTTCAGCCTAAGTCAGAAGCAAAGAGACAACTTTCTCATTTTTAAATCACTGATGTCTATGTTTCGTGTAGACACGGCGCTGTAGAAAACGACTCGTAAATAGTTTTGTGCTATCAAATAGGCAGTGGAAAAATGGTTGTGAAGTCTCGCGCTATCCACGAACAGTATGTAAATTCCATGGTATACATTTACGCGCAGAATACACAGAACACGCGTATATACAAAATACATGTGTGCTCAGTGTATTCTGTACTGAAAGTCACCATAAATTCGCAGTTCCAACTTACTCAGACCAGTACCTTAATAAGCACGCATGAAATCTGCCCGTAGCGCATATTGCCTCGTGGCAGCGGCTGGTGCTGGCCTGAAGGCAGGCACACCGTTCAACCATCGCTGTACAGCAACGTGAGTCGTTTATAGGCGCCTCTCCCAGCAGCCATGCGGAGCAGCTTCCCTCTCTCCCTTACACGTTGTGAAAGAGCGCAGGCAAGCGAGAGGGTGCGAGCACGCGACCGCGTTCACGGAACCCTGGTCGTCCGAGCAGCGGTGCACGCACATGGTCCGGTGTTGCGAGCCGCTTACCACGTACACCCGTGTAGTGCCGCGAAAACTGTCGCGTGCGCCGGCATACATTTAGACTACGAGGGCCGTTCCAGACGTCAGGAAGAACAAAAACGAGCGCAACCCAACAACAAAAGCAATAACGACATCAACAACAAACACATCCGGTGCCAGTTTCCGGCGGTGCCGTGTCTCTCTCGTGCATGCGAAAAAACAAAAAACAAAGAAAGCTGGGGTTACCCTTTTGAGCCTCTAATGGAGAATGCCCCATTGCCTCAGCCATTTTCTTCTCACAAGAGTGTGATAAGTGCGCTATTCACCTCTGCAAGACGAGACAGCAGCGGTCCAGGCGGCGATGTCCAAGAGGAAGAATAAACATATGATAGATGAGACGCTGGAGTTTCCTCTACGGTGCGTTAAGCGTAAACTTGACAAAACGAATAGGCCCAGGGCCTTTTTAAATCCTGTAGATGTACAGCACGTTTTTCTGTTGTGCAAGAAAGGTTACAGGTGACTTGCAGTGGCCGATACCACTGAAAGTCCATGGGAATTCCGTGGGGCTGCACAACTAGACAAATGTATATGTTCTTGTTCTATTATTACTACTTCAGCTTAATATATGATATTAGGTATACACTATAATGTTAATATACAGAATAATATTAAATATATAATGTTATTTCTGCTTAACAATACAATATTATTGTTAGTGTGGGACGTTACAACATGGCTTTGAGGAGGGCTGTCAGGCCCGCTAGAACCTCTAGGCTAATTAGTCTCAATCACCTAACTTGCCTTAACCAACACTGGGGTATAGGCGGGAAGAGTCTTTGCAATCGATGTCAATGGTGCTGTCATCACCGCTGCATGGAATTGAAGCCGCGAAATCGCGCTTTGCAACAGAACTCCACAGCTGCTGGGCACAGCAGGGAGTACCCACTCGACTTGCCCTCGCCTATTGCTGTGTGAATTCTACAGCGAGTCAGGATGCTGTCCATCAGTGCATGATGAAGCTCCGAATGCAAACATCCCAGACTAAAACAAATGGAACAAATGGTTAACAACGTGACTGAGGAACTTTGAACTTTGAATTCCAAAGACAAATAGTCCGAGTTTTGCCCTTGCATGTAAGTTGGACAGAGAAAAAGAGGGATTTAACATCTTGCAGGCACGGTTATCTCGCTAAATTTGGCATTGAATTTGGTTACTCCTGTTATATTTCTTTTATTCTCTTTCGCTTTGTCGCGTGGTCTTGTTCAATAATTGAGCACCTTTACTTGCTTTTATTGCATTTTATATCTATAACGATATATCCTGATATTCCTTTACCTTCTTTTTTTACTATAGCTATAGAAGTTGTGTTTTATTATTATTATTATTATTATTATTATTATTATTATTATTATTATTATTATTATTATTATTATTATTATTATTATTATTATTATTATTATTATTATTATTATTATTATTAAAGGTGGCCCTTAATCTCACATATTCGCTCTACACAATCCTTAGCCAATCTCCCAGAGTGGATGTGTGGGATAACCTCAAAATGCGGAAATAGGAGTCGGTCCGAAGCGGTGATCGAATACAACCGCACGAAGTAACTGCTTCCGTGACGTAGTCTGAACAGAATACACAAGTTTCATTCCTTTAACTTTGAGTATGTTGACACAGCGGAAAAGCATACGTTACGTAAATGAAAGGCGAAACTGTACACAGCGCCACATATCAGGATGGGTCAAGAATTAATATCCGAGCAGACATAATAAATATTAATAATATCAAGACATAATAATACATAAAATAAAACAAAACGAGAACAGAAGGTAAACGAAGTAGACAAGATAATGACAGGAAGTTTATTGACAGGAATAACACCAATTGCTTACACATTTTTCTTTAAAACATAAGCCATAAACACACGTGTGCGCTGCGATAGGCTTCGTGATTCTTTCTGTGTTTAGCAAAAAATTCATCAATCGGTGCGCCTTTAACTCCCGAAACCGTTTATTTCCTTACCGATTCCTCGTATTAGGCTGAAGAGCCGTCCCGTCGGAAGTAAAGCAATTATTTAATAAATCAGTTACTTCGCGGGCGATTAAGATGCAATATCAGTTCAATGTATGGACTCTATACTGTGCGCACGGCCTAGAAGGGTTTTTGTAATGCTTTTTGTCGAGTTGACGCATGCGCTTCAATGCTCTGTGGGCTATTCCTATGAATAAACTGCGAATATGGCTCCTTCGATCAACCTATGGTTCTCAGTCCTCAGCAGCTGCGGAGCACCTGACCAAGGCGGCGGTCAGACCTGTAACGCAGCAGAGGGTGCCAAGAAGTTCTGGATCCGGACAGGCCGCCAGTAGAAACTGACCCTTGCAACGTTCAACACATGAACCCCCTAGAGTCCTGCTAGCTTAGCAGGACTCTTTGAGGAACTATCAGACATTGTTTGGGATATCATTGGCCTTGGTGAGGTTAGAAGAACTGGTGAGGCTTATACAGTGCTGACCAACCGGTCACACTCCCTGGTATAGAGGACTCCCAGATAAGAAGCAATACAGGAAGGACTCCTAATCCATAAGGACAGAGCGGTCGATGTTGACGAATTATACGGCATTAATGAGAGGGTATAGCAGTAGTCGCAATATAACTGATTAAGAGGTATAGATTAAAGGTAGTACAGACCTACGCGCCAACCTCCAGTCACAAAGATGATGAAATAGATGAGTTTTACGCAGATGGTGAATTAGCGATGAGAAAAGTGAAAACTCAGTATACTGTAGTCATGGCCAACTTCAATGCAAAAGTGGGGAAAAAGTACGCTGGCGAACAAGCAATTACCAACTACGGTATCGATTCTACGAACACTGGAGGGGAGATGTTGGTAGAATTCGCGGAAAGGAATAAGCTGCCAATAATGAACATCTTCTTCAGGAAGCGTAGCAACAGAAAGCGGACCTGGGAAAGCACTAATGGTGAAACAAGAAATGAAATAGATTTCATACTTTCTGCCCATCCCAGCATAGTGTAGGATGTAGAAGTGTTAGTAGGGTAAAGTGCACTGATCATAGGTTAATGAGGTCAAGGATTCACCTCAATATTAAGAGAGAAAGAGTAAAATTGGTCAAGAAGAAACACACCAACCTGGACGCAGTAAAGGTAAAAGCAGACCAATTCAGGCTAGTACTTGCAAACAAATATGCAACCTTACAACAGAGAGATGAAGATGACATAGAGATCATGAATGAAACCGTAACTAGGCTAGCTTCAAAGCAGCAATTGAAGTCGGAGGTAAGGCACCAAGTCAACCAGTAGATAAGCTCTCCCAAGTAAAGAAGGACCTAATAAAGAAAAGACAAAGAATGAAAGTGTCCAACTCAAGAGATCAGATAAAATTCGCGGAACTGTCAAAACTGATCAACAAGGAGAAAGTAAGGGATATTCGAAATTATAACGTGAGAAAGTCTGAGCAAGCAGTAAAGAATGGACGCAGTATGAAATCAGTGAGAAGAAAACTTGGCATAGGACAAACCAAGATGTACGCACTGAAAGATAAGCGGGGTAACATCATCAGCAATTTGGAAGATATAGTAAAAGCAGTGGAAGGATATAGTGACCTGTACAGTACCCAGAGCAGTCACGATACCTCCATTCGAAGTAGTAATAAACAGGTTACACAGGCTCCTTCTATAACTAGCGATGAAGTTAGAAGTGCCTTGCAAGGCATCAAACGTGGAAAAGCGGCAGGAGAAGATGGAATAAAAGTCGATTTAATCAAAGATGGAGGAGGCATACTGCTTGAAAAACTGGCGGCTCTCTATACGAAGTGTCTGCCGACTTCAAGGGGCCCAGAAAACTGGAAGAATGCAAACGTTATACTAATACACAAAGAAGGAGACGTTGAAGAATTGAAAAATTATTGGCCCATTAGCTTACTCCCAGGATTACATAAAATATTTACCAAAGTAATCTTCAATAGAATAAGGGCAACACTGGACTTTAGTCAACCAAGACAACAGGCTGACTTCAAGAAGGGATACTCTACAGCGGATCACATCCATGTCATCAATCAGGTAATCGAGAAATCTGCAGACTATAATCAACCTCTCTATATGGCTTTCATAAATTATAAAAAGGCATTTGATTCAGTAAATATATCAGCAGTCATAGAGGCATTACGTAATCAAAAAGTACAGGAGGCATACGTAAATATATTGGGAAATATCTACAAAGATTCCACAGTTACCTTTGTTCTCTACAAGAAAAGTAGAAATATACATATAAAGAAAGGGGTCAGACAGGGAGACGCAATCTCTCCAATGCAATTCACTGCATGCTTGAATTCTCACATTAAAACCCTCGAAGAACAAATAAACTCATTAATAAACGTTCTTCGCCGCGTAGCAGGCACGACATAAGGAGGGTCGGTTTCATCCTTACTAAAAGTACATAATGTACTTATAAAGCAAAAGATAGCATATTCTTCACCTGTTCTGCATGGTATCTCCCGTTCACTTGAGGAGAAACTCCAGCGATTAATAGCTTGGAGCTTTAGAGTATGCTTAGGCGGTCATCGAGCAACCTCAAGTTCCTTAGTAATTGCAGAGGCCCGTCAACCCACTTTTTCCTATTAAGAGGAGCGTTGAAATCTGTCGAAACTACTTTCGAGTTTCAGTGCAGCACAAAAGGCACCCACTAGCAAGTGCACTTAATGAGAGAGACAGGGTGAACATCAATTCGGTGATTCAGGTGCACAAGGATCTACTATACCACATCACGAATTTTGGGTCTCAGATATCCCTTACCCTCCATGGTGACTCGTAGCTCCAAAAGTTGAACTTTCGGTCGAGCGAATTATTCACAAGCGAGATATATTTATGCTAGCAGCACAACAACTTGCATTATACCAAATATACTTTCGATACCCTGGCTATATTCAAGTGTATACAGATGGTTCTTGCCAAATGAATTCTTCTACAGCTGCTTTTGTCATTCCATAATGGAACCAAATACAAAGGTTTAAACCATCTCACACGATGTCATCAACAACAGCAGAGCTTTTTGCAATATCGTCTTTGTTACGCTACATAAATTCAATGTAAAAATGGAAACAATGGGTCATTCTTCGTGACTCGCAGGCAGCTTTGTCTTCACTTCATCGTGACATCAGCAATTCGCAAAATGTGGCGGTAGTTAACGAGATAATAAAGGAACTCACAAAGACAAGTGAAGGAATTAGTACAGTAATGTTCCAGTGAATACCTGGCCACTGCAATATCCCTGGGAATGTTGCAGCAGACAAGGCAGCTGGACGTATGTATGTTAATAACGCCACACATGGTCTCCCTATAACACAAGGCGAATTACGCCGCATACTAAGACAGATCTCAGCCCGTGGTTGCAAAGTGACATGGTTTGATCAGAACTCGAAATCTTCCGATTTATTTCACATTGACCCATCAGTTCCATTTAAAATCCCGTGCACATTAAATACAACCAGAGCCTCTGAAACGCTGACTCAATGTCTGCGGCTCGGTACCGCGTACACGAAACACTTTCTACATAAAATTTCAAGAGCTGACAATGCGGAATGCACTTATGGCCACGCATATGAGGATGCACAGCATCTTCTGGTAGAATATCCGCAATGCAACACACACAGACAACGCTTAGCACTTGATTTAGTGGCATTAGATCGCAGGCCCCTCAGCCTCAGGAAGATCTTAGGTCCTTGGCCAACATACTCATTGCAATGACCACAGTTACTGATCCTTCAATGAGAGAGAGAGAGATGCAAATGAAAGGAAGGCAGGGAGGTTAACCAGACTTAAAACGTCCGGTTTGCTACCCTGCACTAGGGGAAGGGAAAGGGGAAATAAAGACGGAAAGAAGAGCGTGACAAAAATGAAAGCATGAGAAAAAAAAATATGAGAAGGGACGAAATGGGGTCATTAGAGTCTTTCTAAAAGGCCACTGTCACGTAGAAAAGTCAACAGAGCCTTGACCGACTTTTGCTGCGACGACAGTTCACGTCGGCATTCCAAAACTGATTGTTCTGAAAGTGGCCTGTCGTCAAGGCGCGCCAACGCGGTCGCTGGTGACAGCCGGTGCGCGCTGTATCGAGGACAGTGGCAAAGCACGTGTTCGATAGTCTCTTCGCCGCCGCAGTGTCTGCAAGCCGCGCTGTCATCCATACCGACTCGGAAGGCGAAGGATCTTGTATAGGCGACACCAAGCCACAGTCGGCAAAGTACTGCTGTTTCGAGTCGAGAGAGCCCAGGCGGGGGTCGAAGTCGAAGGGATGGGTCCAGTCGGTGTAGACGTGTATGCTTTAAGCTGGATGTGTTCCATGAAGTTTTGATGGCTTCATTTGCAAGCACACGAATTTTCGTTGCAGCGTCTGTTCTGGAGAATGGAATGGAGTCTTGTAAGCCCTCCTCGTGTGCAGATCGTGCTGCTGCGTCGGCAAGTTCATTGCCCATTACGCCACAGTGGCTTGGAATCCACTGCAACGTGATGTCGTGTCCTTGCTCGACGAGCTGGTGAAGCAGCAGTCTGATTTCCATAACTAGTTGTTCGTGGGGTCCTCGGCGTAGGGCAGAAACCAAACAATGAAGAGCAGCCTTGGAGTCAGTGAACACGCTCCATTTCCTGGGTAGTTCTTCAGAAATTACACGAAGTGCACAACGAATAGCAGCAAGCTCCGCGGCAGTCGATGTAGTCTGGTGAGATAGTCGAATCTTAATTGTGGAAGGTTTTGCAGGAAAGATCACCGATCCTGCAGACCCATTCACCGTGGTTGAAGCGTCAGTATAAAGATGATGATGCTCGTTGTAAGTCTCATACAGCAAGAGCAGTGAAAGCTGCTTGAGTGCTGGAGACGAGAGTTGGGCCTTTGTTCGTATTTGTAAGGTCGCTCTGATTGTTCGTGTTTTTAAGTTTCACGAATCGGCCACGTGCTGTATGTATAGAGAGGGGGTTCACTTCCCCCCATGTCAGCGGGGCGACAGTTGCTGTGTTATGTGGGGTCACAGGCAACGCGCGGGGTTAGGTGACGCGTCGCGGCAGGTGCCAGGCGGGCGTGTGCCGATTCCTGGAAGTCAGTATTGTGCGCACGATGTTGGCAGTACGCCGACGGGTCACACAGACCAGCCTTGAAACGAACCGCTGTACAAAAGGTATTGTGGGTCTGGCGCCCGAGTCCCTGACTAATTGGAGGCGCCGCCGAGGTTAAGAAGGACTTAGCAACTCTGACTCCGTGCCGCATGCAGTGAGCATGGACCTAATCCTCTACGCGTCCGGAACGTAATCGTCAGCCTTGTTGTTGGGTGCGACTGCCTGCGTGGCGTCGAAGACCAGCTTACCGTGCACGCTGTAGGAATGCGGTGCACACGTAAAGAGTGCATTCGCACGACGGCGTCTTGGAAACACGCACTCAAAGAACTTTGTCTTGTAGACAATAAGTTTGAAGGACAAGGAGGGTCATCCGTCTCCCAGACGGCCAAACTTTGAGTACAGCGGCACTTCGTGGTGCCGGTGCCCCTGCTTCCGAGACGCCATTGGGATTTGAAACGGTCTAGCGATAACTTGTTCGGGCCTGGCGTGTTTTGCTGAGCCGGTCACTCACTACGGAGAAATGAGAGGGCAACGGAGTTTTGGCGAAGAAGGAAAAGAGCTTTGTTTTCCAATATGTTTATTTTTAAGAGTAAGCCCATCCCTGTGGGTTGTGGCTTAACAAACGGTTGACTCTGATTGGCAACTGAACCTGTGGGACGGGCCAACGGCCCTACCGCCTTTTTTCTTTGTATATTTGGGCTATAAAAATCGGGACGACATGCTGTCCCTCAGACTTGGCTGAAATCAGGATTGCTGATAGATCAGTGAGCCTCCGTACTATGTACGTTAAAACGAGTCTGGGCTCTAACAGTCATTGAGACAGTAGAAGAGTGAGACTTTGTTTCTCAATTGTTGAAGTTTGTAATGTACTTGTTTTACCTGCCATGTATATAGAAAAGTTCTCGTATAAATATTTCTTGTACATCTGACCTCATCGTTTCCTGCCTGCGTTTGATCAACCACTGCCGATCATCATCCCGAGAAGCTTCAAGTTCCAACGGTGAAGCGAGGACGGAGAACGAACGAAACTTTACTGGCGCAGCACGACAGGATCGGCAAGCCCCACAACGAGCAACGAGCAGCGAGCCAGGCGCAAGGAATCGGAGGGCCACCAGCGAATTCCGCAAGGGTTGCAGTTCATCTGGACAAGGACGTCAGGCGGCGCCCCCAGCAGCAACGGGTGAGCGGGATTCCTTGCGTTTTGTCTAGGTTGGCATGGCTGTTGTTCAGTGAGGTTAATGGTGTTCACGCGCAGAACAGCAAATGCGAGTGAGGCTAACGTAAACATTGATACGGCATCTGAACAAAGAGAGGGTCAGAGACGGCAGGAGCTGCAACGCGTCGGAGAGACCGAGTCTGAGACGTCGGATACTGAAATGGATAGTGAGACGCAAGGCGCTGCGCAGGGTCCGAGCACGACGGATCCAGAAGCCATGGCGGTGAGACGCCTGGAGCTGGAGCTGGAAAAGGTGCGCCTACAGCTAGAGTGCGAGCGCATTGCTCTACGGAGAGTGGAGCTCGAACAGTCGAGCACACTCTAAGCCAAAAAGGACTAAAACGGGTATTGCTGTTAGTCTCTTCGGGGACTAAATGAGCTGCCACAGATTTTGAACCAATTTTGGACTAACTGCGGGAGCAAATGCGGCGGTCTAACTGGGGGAGCAACTACTGCAGACTAAATGTGAGGGCAACTTTTAGTCCCTCCCAGTTAGTTCCTAGAGGATCAACGGTTAGTCTGTTGAAGTTAGTCTGCAGGAGTAACTGCAGGAGCAACTTTTAGTCCCTCCCAGTTAGTCCCTAGAGGACCAACAGTTAGTCTGTTAAGGTTGGTCCACAGGGAGTAAATGCAGGAGCAACTTTTAGTCTGTTAAGGTTAGTCCACAGGGAGTAACTGCAGGAGCAACTTTTAGTCCTTCCCAGTTAGTCCGAAATCACTTTTCCAATGATTCCAGGTTGCCATAGCTTTTCAAGCAAAACCAATGATCGAACTCAAGTAACCCATGTTTATTTTTGATTACATATTGCCACCATCATCTTGAGCCACAATTAACAAAACAAAAAAGGAATACTAGCATACAAATGCCCAGTCCTTGGTATACAGTAATGACATATAGATACAGAAGATAAAAAAATTGACTAAAAATATGCAGCAGTTCAAACAAAATAAAACAACTCCAAAGTATACAGCAGATGAAACGTGTCATAGCCAGAGTAAAATCATGAAAATGAAATTAAGTCAGGAGCAGTCACAGTCAAATATAAGTTAGAAGCACTCTACAACCCCCGAATGCAGAGATCTAACTTGGCTCGAACTTGACTTCTGGCAGTCTCAAGACAGCTTCGCCGCGCGTCGTAAATCGTGCTTGATCTTGCGGACGACTTGGGAACGACTTGGCTGCGTCGAAGTCCGCTCAAGTTTGAAGTCTGCTCCCGGGCTAGCTTGAAACTGACTTCGTGTGTTATTCCAACATGGCAGCCTCCCGAACGGACGTCGCGCGGAGGTTAGCTGCTTTCGAGTTTGCTTGCTACGCCATGGATACAGCATTTTCAGAGGCGCAGCCCTTGCCGAAAATTGCGCGACCCACCCTACGTGACCGAGGGAATTCGATGGAGCTGTACGACGACGAACAATTCCTCGGTCGCTACAGATTCACGAAGAACGCCGTGCGACTTCTCGCTACGTTGCCTATCCGGGTAAGCTGGGACAATAGAGGACAGACTGTGTGCCTCCTATGCTGCAGTTGCTGATGGCTGTGATGTTTTACGTCGCTGGCACGTTTCAAACAGTCACCGGAGGTCCGGTCCGCATTCCTCAGTCAACAGTGTGCCGCGCAGTAGGAAAGGTGACTCTGCTCATCGCGAAGCACCCGCGCCCCATGCTGGTGCGCTTCCCGCAGTCGCGGAAAGATTGATTGCGAGCGTATTTTCTTATCTCCTGTGACTACACATAATAAAAAGTAGCCCAAATAAGTCAGTCATGCAGAACATGTGCGCTTACCAGTTTTGTGGCGCTTTCCCTTTTATTCCGCAGCTTCCTCTTTCCGCTTTTGCTTCAGGTTGGTCCAGCATTTTTCAGTTGGTGGTGATCGCGCCGCGTAATCCCGTGGTTGGCATTCAAATGTTTTGCTATTTCTTTCCATGTCTGATTCTTCTTGGTCAACGACGCGACGTAAGTTTTCTTGCATTCCACAATATGCTTGTAGCCGTTCAGGAGTGTCGTCGGCAGGCTCCTTTCGTCTTCTTTACAACGGGCTGCCGTGTTGCGTTGCGGTGCATTCTCTTGGGAGGAGACCGTACGTGAGTGCGACATTTCAGCGTCAAAGCCTGTTGACAGAACAGCAATTTCGTACCAAATGCGGCGCGCGGCCGTCGCGCGAGCCCCACAACTTGTTTTCCTAACAGACGACACTTTCCTAGCAGACGACACGCACTGCCAATTTGCGACGATGTCTACGACGGTGCCGCACTCTCCCTCTCGTTGTTCTCGACAAACCCTCCATGCGAAGCAGGCAAATCGTTTGCACGTGTCATTTTATTTATTTATTTTGTTTTCTATCGGGTGTTGTCACCCATATGGGTCCGGGCAGGGGACTCAACGGCGCTCGGTACTCTTTGTTCACAGCACATGTTGCAGTTTTTTTTTCTTGTTTGTGACTCCGGCCTAGTGCGTTCGAATAGGTTGGCTTTTTCTTCAAAGGGTCACGTAGCCCGAGCAGAACACGGGCCGTCGCCTTCCTCCTCGAATGCCTAGAGGCGAAAAGGGACGTGCGAGCTCCCTCAGAAACCGACCGTATGCCTCGTCTCGGCCTCTTGTATCTGGTTGCCGGCCCAGACGGCGCATGAACGCCTTGCGGCAATCGAGAACAAAAGCCGAGAAAGAAATGACAGACGAACAGACGGGGGCATGATCGGCAGACGCTGCCTCAGGACATCGAGACGACGGAAGAGTGCGCGCGCGCCCGCCGGGACCCCGACGAGCCGAAGTAGCCATCGGCCGGCGGCGGACAAAGGGGGCCGCCGCCGGCAGAGAAAAACACGTACGCACCTTCAGACGCCCCGATGTGGTCTCCCCGGGACCCGACTTGCGCGCGCTTACCCGGAGTGCACGCAAGCAGGGCCCGATTCCCGCCAAAATGTTAGCCAATGGCGAAAGCCTGTTGACCTTCGTGTGGGCGGGATGACAGCAGAGCGACAGTGTTTTATGACCCGCTGCCACCCCGTCCAGGCAGGGAGGAGAGGGAGGACACGGAGCCCCCCTCTCTAAAGGGACTAAAGTCAGAGGACTAAATTGTGCCGTTGATGCCCACCGTCGACCGTTACCTTGCAAGGACGAACATTTAGTCCCACAAATTTGCACACGACACTTTGGCTCTGCACACGGCACGCACGGTGGATTAACCGTTGATCCAAAGGTCCAACGACTGCCGTTAGTCCCCTTTTCCCCGTTTTCGGCTTAGAGTGCAGGCCGCCTTCGGTGTCGGAAGGAAGCGATCGGCGCGGTGCCATCACGGATGGAATAGCACAATGTGCTAAAGTGCTTAAGGCATACCGGTTGCCGTGTGACGCTGACGTTCCGATATGGTTTGATGAGGTCGAAAAGTTGTTTACATCTTTTCAAGTACCTGCACACAGCCGTGTACATTTGATCATGCCGGCGCTGGCCGAGCGGGTTCGTTATCTGTTGCGTGGCCTCAATGACGAGGAATGTACAGATTATGAGACTGTAAAGAAGGCAGTATTAGATGAACTTAAGCTCACGCCAGCTAAATACTTGGAGAGGTTTGAAAAGGCTTCTAAACGAAAGGAGGAAACTTGGGCTCAGTTCGCGTCCCGCGCTAGAACCTATTTGGCCTATTACCTTCAATCTCGAAATGCAAACACCAAAGAAGCTATGACGGAGCTTATGGTTGCTGACCGTATGAAAGCCAGTCTAAGCTCAGGAGCCCTTGAATATGTTCTTTTGCGGGAGGGCGAAGATTGGTTTAAGCCAGTGGAGGTGGCGAAAGTGCTCGAGACTTTCGAGCAAGCTAAAGGGAAAGGACGAGCAACTAAGCCAGCCGCAACAGCCTCATTGCCGCAGCACGCAAAACTAGCTGGCCCGCAGAGGACAAATTTAAGATGCCACGTGTGTCATATACAGGGTCACCTAGCCAGAGACTGCCCAAAAGCTTCAGATAAAGAACCGCAGGGGAAGCCACCGACTGTGCAAAAACAAAGGGTACAGAAGGTTGCTGTTGTAAGTGAAGAACCTCCACCAGAGCAAGAAAGGGTGCTAAGCGCTAGAGTACATGTCGTAGCTCAAAATGCTAGCTCGGGGAGGTCGAAGCTGGACCTAATCCCTATCATGTGCGGGGATATAGCAACGGAAGCTGTGTTGGACACAGGTAGTGAGATAACGGTAGTCCGTAAAAGTATGTTGCCCATCGATTTACAGGAGCCATCACGAACAGTAAGACTTGAGTCGGCATTCGGAAACACCATTCGAGCTACGCTAGCTACGCTACCCGTAGGCATGCATCGCCCGGGGGCTGTGATACAAACGCAGAGGATCGATCTGGTGTGCGCGGTTACCGACGAACTTGCAAACGGGGTTGACTGCCTGCTGTCAAAGGAAGATTGGGAACTACTACGGGCGCAGGAAAAAGAGGAGTTTGGAGAGGAAAATATTCCGCGGGTAGGGGTCCGATCAGTCGAAATGGTCGGTAACACTGAGCCGGACTGCGGTCTAAGTTTCGAAGAAACGACAGAGCAAATGCCTAAGTTGCAAGAGAATAGTTTCATACAAGATGCCACTGGGGTGCCCAGTCAGCGGGAGCTAGAACTAGCCGAGAGTGTAGCTGAGTTGACAGGCACCGAGTGCCAGAGCAAACATGCTCTAGTTTACAATAGGAGGGCACGGACTAAAGAATTTAATGTCGGGGACCAAGTACTCCTCTTTGACACAGGTTGGGCAACCAAGATAGCTGCCATAGAAGGTCTTGTGCCACCTCACACAAAGAAAGAGTTGCGAAGTCTGTTGGGGCTTTGTGGGCATTATCGGGACTATGTCTCAAACTACGCCGACGTGGCGAGCCCGCTTACAGCTTTGACAAGGCGAGGGGTTCCTAATTCAATTCCATGGTCGGAAGAAGCGCAGTGCGCGTTCGAAAGTCTGAAATTAGCTCTCTGTCAGGCTGTCGCCATGAACACGCCTGAGCCTCATCAGCCGTACTGGCTATTCACTGATGCGTCGGCGACGGCGGCCGGTGCCTGTTTAGCTCAAATGTCAGCGGACGGAAAAGAAAAGCCGATCGCTTTTGCTAACCATCGCTTTAACCCGACACAGGCGCGCTGGTCGACTATAGAGAGAGAAGCCTTTGCCATTATTTGGGCACTCAAGAAATTTGACTACTGGCTTTTCGGAGCAGTGGTGAATGTTGTCTCTGATCATAACCCACTGTCATATTTGACAACCAGCACCCCGCAGGGGGCCAAGTTAGCAAGATGGGCGCTTTCACTACAGCGCTGCAATGTAACGGTGCGTCACCGGAAAGGAACATGTAACGCCAATGCTGATGCATTGTCAAGGCTCTCGAATCGTTCATGGGAGCCAATCGAGTAAAGAGCAGAAACGAAAGGATAGACAGAAACAGCCATGCCAGCTGGGACAGGCGTGAATGTTCCCGTTCACCCGAAGAATGTGTGTGTGGGACAGTTCAGCCTTGGTGGAACTTTCTGTGGCTGTTGTCGTCTATGTGTGTGAGGGTTATAAGACTATGGACATACTATGTATATAACCTGCATATGTTACTTTGCTGCTGTTGTGCCGTGCAGTGCGTTGGAGTGTTCCTGTACATACATGAGTGTTTCCTTTGCATGCTCACTGTCATGAATGTGTTGAGCTTTCGCCCTTTTCTTTTATCGCTGTGAGAAAATTGTTTTTTTTTTCCGTGGTCCTTTCAGTTCATTTTCCTGTTCCTTACGGACTCCGCAGCACCCGTGTTGGGCAGCGTATGTCAATTTTCTTTGACTACGGCACCTTCAGAGCCTAAATATTACGATACAGCGCCCTTTGGCTATTGTAGTATAGCTGGGAACATTGTGAGCCCAGTATACTCTTTAGGAGGGACGTGTAAGGTCGCTCTGATTGTTCGTGTTTTTAAGTTTCACGAATCGGCCACGTGCTGTATGTATAGAGAGGGGGTTCACTTCCCCCCATGTCAGCGGGGCGACAGTTGCTGTGTTATGTGGGGTCACAGGCAACGCGCGGGGTTAGGTGACGCGTCGCGGCAGGTGCCAGGCGGGCGTGTGCCGATTCCTGGAAGTCAGTATTGTGCGCACGATGTTGGCAGTACGCCGACGGGTCACACAGACCAGCCTTGAAACGAACCGCTGTACAAAAGGTATTGTGGGTCTGGCGCCCGAGTCCCTGACTAATTGGAGGCGCCGCCGAGGTTAAGAAGGACTTAGCAACTCTGACTCCGTGCCGCATGCAGTGAGCATGGACCTAATCCTCTACGCGTCCGGAACGTAATCGTCAGCCTTGTTGTTGGGTGCGACTGCCTGCGTGGCGTCGAAGACCAGCTTACCGTGCACGCTGTAGGAATGCGGTGCACACGTAAAGAGTGCATTCGCACGACGGCGTCTTGGAAACACGCACTCAAAGAACTTTGTCTTGTAGACAATAAGTTTGAAGGACAAGGAGGGTCATCCGTCTCCCAGACGGCCAAACTTTGAGTACAGCGGCACTTCGTGGTGCCGGTGCCCCTGCTTCCGAGACATTTGCAGCCTAGACGCCATTGGGATTTGAAACGGTCTAGCGATAACTTGTTCGGGCCTGGCGTGTTTTGCTGAGCCGGTCACTCACTACGGAGAAATGAGAGGGCAACGGAGTTTTGGCGAAGAAGGAAAAGAGCTTTGTTTTCCAATATGTTTATTTTTAAGAGTAAGCCCATCCCTGTGGGTTGTGGCTTAACAAACGGTTGACTCTGATTGGCAACTGAACCTGTGGGACGGGCCAACGGCCCTACCGCCTTTTTTCTTTGTATATTTGGGCTATAAAAATCGGGACGACATGCTGTCCCTCAGACTTGGCTGAAATCAGGATTGCTGATAGATCAGTGAGCCTCCGTACTATGTACGTTAAAACGAGTCTGGGCTCTAACAGTCATTGAGACAGTAGAAGAGTGAGACTTTGTTTCTCAATTGTTGAAGTTTGTAATGTACTTGTTTTACCTGCCATGTATATAGAAAAGTTCTCGTATAAATATTTCTTGTACATCTGACCTCATCGTTTCCTGCCTGCGTTTGATCAACCACTGCCGATCATCATCCGAGAAGCTTCAAGTTCCAACGGTGAAGCGAGGACGGAGAACGAACGAAACTTTACTGTATTCCTGGTACCATAAGTCGAACATTTGCTCGAGCCAAGCACCATGGTGGAAACGGAACTTTCGCTGGAGCTGTATAACCTGATGGAAGGTATGCACGATAAGGCAGGACTGTTTCGCAAAAGGAAGCACGTGGTCGATCCACTGGCAGTGAGGCTAGATGATGGGCAGGGGCTCGAGCAAGGTGTCTTACGTGTGCTCTGAGCGCTTCCATGACTATATGGGTCTTGGCTGGGAAATCGTGTGCAATGGCAATTGTTTCAGCCGTTGACGAACACCGCGGCAATCCAAGACACACTCTAAGTGCCTGGATCCTTCAATGATTTCTAGAAGCGAGCAATATTCTCGGAAAGTATAAAGTAGAGTGTTTAAATGTCATAGATCATTCTATGTTTTTCTTTTACCCGACTTTGGCCAATACAATGCCTGGTTTTTTGTAACTTCATTAGAATTTAATGCGTGATTTCTTATGTGCCCTTATTTTAGTCAAGCTAAGTGACCGGTCTTTGTGTCTACTTTAGTGCACATATGTGACTGGATTCGGTGTTGCTGTGTTGACTTTCAGGTTTAGTGTGGCATTAGTCTACTTAGGTGACTGGACTTCGTGTTTTTATGATTTGGAGCTGTCTTCCAGCTATAGTGTGACACTAGTGTACTTATGTTACCGGAATTTGTGTTCTTATGATGTCACTATTTTTATAGCGATTTATTCGTTTTTTCAAATTCCTATGTGAAAAGAAGTAGCCATCGCCAATTAAAGGCGACAACATCCCCTAAATACCACATAATTAAAAAGACTACATGCTTGGAAGAAGTATTCAAGTTATTAAACTGGGCAGGCTTAGGAGCGCGGATCAACAGCGAATATCTCTGCAACCTTCGGTTTGCAGATGACGTTGTGCTGTTCAGCAACACTGGGGACGAATTACAACAAATGATCGAGTATCTTAACAGAAAAAGTGTAAGAGTGGATTTGAAGATTCATGTGCAGAAGACAAAGATAATGACCAATAGCATGGCAAGAAAAAAAGAGTTCAGGATCGCCAGTCAGCCTCTAGAGTCTGTGAAAGAGTGCGTTTATCTCGGTCAATTACTCACAGGGGTCCCTGATCAAGCGAAGGAAATTCGCAGACGAATAAAAATGGGCTGGAGGTCATAAGACAGGCATTGCCATATCCTGGCTAGGAGCTTACCATTATCATTGAGAAAAAGAGTTTACAAGCACTGCATTCTGCCGGTGCTAACATATGGGGTAGAAATTTGTAGACCGATAAAGAAGCTCGAGAGCAAGTTAAGGCCCGCGCAAAGAGCGATGGAACGAAGAATGTTAGACCTAACGTTAAGGAGAGAGGAAGAAAGCGGTGTGGATCACAGAGCAGACGGAGATAGCCGATATACTAATTTACATTAAGAGAAACAAATAGAGCTGGGCAGGCCATGTAATGCATAGGTTAGATAACCGGCGGACCATTAGGGTTACAGAATGGGTGCCAAGACAAGGAAAGCCCAATCGAGGGCGGCAGAAGTCTAGGTGGGGTGATAAAATTAAGAAATTCGTAGGCGCTAGCTGGAATCGGTTGGCGCAGGACATGGGTAATTGGAGATCGCAGGGAATGGCCTTCGTCCTGCAGCGGACATAAAATAGGCCGATCATGATGATAGTCCAGGCTCTGCCCTGTCTACTTCGTCCATCTTCTCGTTTTAATCTTTATTGGCGCGTCCCACAATATTCGATGAACCAACTCGCCCAGCAATCAACTTTAAAGCCATAGATGCAAACTCGTCTATTTCAGAGCCGCTCAAGTCGAAGCTACAGCGCAGGCGGACGCGACGGTGCCCCGAACGCCGCGCGCCGCTTCAAGTGGCCTCGACTCGTCGTCAACCGACGCGGCACGGCGCCCGTTCAGCGTGAGAGCGCGACAGCGGCCGAGCCCGGCCGGCAACAGCGAATTTGTGCGTCGCCGGTGTCGACGAGAGGAGAGAGAGAGAGAGTGGCGGTTCACTGCTGTCGGCTGATTGCCGTATCCGTCTCGAGAGGTGCTTTCTCGAGTGGTCTGCCCGCGACCCCCACGACGCATACGTGGACAAGACGGCCGAGCGAGGTGATGGCATTCCTCCCATTCGGCCGCCGTCTCTCCTTCCCTCTCCCAACTGTCGCCACGCGGTCTGCCGTGGCAAGTGGTCGCCAAGGCCGCAGACTCCGGCCTGTTTGGCTTGCCGCACGGGACGCCGCCGGCACGCTTCGGGCCAGCCCGCTGCCGATTCTGATTAATGGCGGCGAGGGATCCTGCTGCTCGGAACAGAGGCCGGTCGCCGCCTGCTTAACTTCTACTTGCTCTTTACGCATTTTTTATCACTTTGCTTTAAATTATCTTTTTTTTTCTGCTTCTACGAGAATGTTTTTTCGATTCGCGCGATTTTTCGATTCCCCCCTCGCGCGCTCACACACACACACACACACACACACACACACACACACACACACACACACACACACACACACACACACACACACACACACATATATATATATATATATATATATATATATATATATATATATATATATATATATATATATATATCGGTCTGTCTGTGTCTGTGTCTGTCTGTGGGGGCCACAGCTTTATCAATTGGGTATGCAGCCTTACGTCCACACATCCAGCCAATCGCCATAGCGAAACAAGTACATTGTGCTTCGGCTCATAAGCATAGTATTTTGTATGTACGTACGTATCCAAATGAATAAAGTGTGCTTGCATTATATATATACTTCATTGTATTGAATCGCACTGCGTTGTTAATGGTGACAACGGTCCTTACAGACGAAGCACTGTCATTCGGCCCCCTGCAATTGGAGTGTGGTTACAGGACAAATCCGACATGAATTTATTTCTACCACATGGCGGTCTTCAGTAACATGCAGTGAAGCTGTACTTCGCTATCATATTTTGCGGGTGTCACTCCGGTGGGAAGGCGTGCAACCTGGGCTAAGAATGCATCAGAAACGTTGATATTGCACTACAGAGTATTTTTAATAAAGGAAGAAAGGCATAGTTATCGTCGCGACGACTTCTCTTTTGAGACGTTTACGCCGCAAGCTTGGTGGAACATATATATCCGGTAAGAGCAAAAAGTTTTCTGCTCGACTTACTTTTCAATTCTCCTACCACATCACATGTCGGCACCGGTCGTGCTGATAACGGAATCTGAGCCCAGCGGCATCCTACGTTTACACGCTATGCAAAATCTCTTTAATGTTTGCTCTGTCCTGTCCGCGGACTACGTAACAGCGCACGCAACGCATGAGCTTTTCTTTTTTCTTGACGGTCCTCGCGGCTTAGCCGAAGAATCGGCGAGTGGCGTTTCTTGGAAAGAATCGCACTTGCAGATATGTGTACACACACCAGCACGTGCTCACACACAACGCTATGACGCGCGAAGAGACAACCTCAAATATCCGCGGCGAAGCCACGCTTGTGATGCATGCGATCCCCGCCGTTGCGCAAATTCCCACACGCCGCGGAACTCACGACGCCTGCAGCCCGCACACACTCTGCATGGAAATCCGTGCAGCAGCTATGGAAGCCATGGAACACGTACTTGGAGCGCTAACCAAGTCACAAGCATTCAAAAGCAAGCTCCGCCGGCTTTGCAGTAAAGGTCAGCGTCATAGGGCACCAGGGAAAAGTAGAGTTGACAGGAAAGACGATCACTTACAACACCTATAACTTATGCCACACATTCATCCGCTCAGACAAACTAAATTTCTTGAGCTAAAATACTTCCGAACAGCCTAAGACCAATTACAGCGCAAAGGGAGTCCTAGAAACAGCGTCTGCTACTGTTTCAGAGAACAGAAGACGTAGTCGGGGATGAACAGGAACTTGTAACAGTGATGGGGAACAACTAATCCCTATTTCAGTGTTGACCCTAGCTCACGTTAGGCATGCAGGCTAGCGAGCTCACGGTTCATAAGAGACGTCTTCATAACACGCCCCCTACTGGCCTCTATTGCACAAGGATGAAGCCCAAGAGTATGGGAAGCGCCATTGGCTGCCTGCTCACTCCTCCGTCTAAACGAGCCGCGTGCTCGTCGCTATGAACAATAGCAGACGCCAGACTCTAGCCTGCGCAAGACTGCACGGATTTGGAAGGAACGAAGCACGGCTGGCGTAGCCGTGTGTCTACGGCGCTGCCGCCGCGTACGTATGCATGCCCACTCCCACAACGCTCTTGCCTCGTGTGCAGCGCAGCATGTATCAGTCTCTCTCTGACTCACCGTCCGTGCACGAACGCTCGTGACGTACAATGTGTCTGCATCGTCTCTCGACCCTGGACTTTGTTTGTGTTTGGTACGTATTACGTCGGGCGTCTCTATAGTGTGAATAGCGCGTGAACATTCCCAGGGAACACACCCTGTTGGGGCTTACGCAACCAGCAGGAAAGCTTAGCTTGCGAACACACATCGCTGCGCGTAATCCATAACTGAAGTACGCGGGCTTCAGCTGTCTGTCTGCCAGTGTTTGCACAATCCTTGCTTCTGTAATCTTGTTTCTTATTTGTCTCGCACTAGGCGGGAGTGCCATGCCCTTGTATAAGTGCGTGACGTTCAAGGCTGCCGAACCAGCTAAAATAACGCCGAGAGTAAACAAGATGGTGCAAGTAAGGAATAGCAATAAAAAGCGACGAAAGAAAATCCACATGCAGAAGAGCGACCGTTTAACATATCGAAGGCTACACGATATTTGAGGGGACAAATAAAACGAAGGGAGTTCCGTTCTCAAGTGTTGCACACTTGCACACTCCTCTAGCACCCTCCAAATAACGCCGGTCAGCTATAGCCAGGGCGCAATTAAAATGATACGATGGCACAGCGCTTGAAGGGAAACGCACATCCCCGTTCCGTGCTGGATTTCTTTCGCCTTCGGATGCTTGCAACACACTACCTGAAAGTGCAGGCGCACGAGGCGTACCTAATTTAATTTAGCCAATAATTGAGGAAGGAAGGAGTTGGAGCGGAAACGCAGCAGGCGTAAGAACTCGCATCACGTATTTGGTACGAGAGTAATGTAATCACCTCTCTCCCTAGCGTAGGGTAGCCAACCGGATTTTTTTCTCTGGTTAACCTCCCTGCCTTTCCCCTTTCCTCTCTCTCTCTCTCTCTTGCGTGCAGTGATCGGGCGTTAGTTATTTCCGGCGAACGAATATGACTTGCGCAGTTCGGCCAGTTTCCGTTTGCTTGCGGTTTAGAGATTGGAAACAGGATTGCGAACACGAAAAAAAGAAAGAAAAAGAGAAAAGTTTAACTGCAGCAAAATGTACAGCGCGTAAGCTGGTGCAATAGTGAAGTAGGAAATGAAAGCAATTACAGAACAAAGGAACTATCTTCACTTGCCACCCGCAGCGTGAGGAAACGGCTCGCAACAATGGTTGCCACGATGGTCGGAGGTCACGCTCGACGGCGCTAGCAGCGTCCACGGTGTAATCTAGGGCCACAAAACGCAACGCCGAGGTCCGGCGCATCTTCGTGGGCCCTGCTTCGTGGGCCACGTGCAGACGACCTTTCATGCACGGTAGGGTCTGAAAATAAGGAGGCGCGTTGATACAATAGGCGCGGGACGCGGCGGTTTTGGATTCGTGCAGTGACGTTTTCGCCCGATGATGACGGACAGCCCCTCCTGGGCCTCCTTCGTGCCTGCCACTTAAATGTTGCAAAATGGCAGCGGGGAGTCTGGCGGGAAGGTTCGCCGCGCTGAAACGGCCAAACCCGCGTGCATGCGGTCTTGCACGAACAGCAAGAGCCCCCATCCGCATGAACGACGGGTAACACGCAATGAACGAAACTCGGAGTCAAGCTAGAATTACATGAAGGCTTTTCGAGTTCGCTTGAACTTTTTTCAACTACAGCCTACGCTCTGCGCATCATCGAAATACATCGCAGTAATATTAAAGGCAGGCATATAACTTTCGGCATAGATAACCCACGGCCACTTCAGGGGGTACGAACCTATCTCGAACAATTGTTGGCGACATCGACAAGTGCCGGTGTGTCGTCGGAACCGGTGGCAACTGAATATCGTATCTTGTCATCTGGGAACCCCTTACTTTGCTAGGATTCTATTCAGCAGATTCTATTCATTTCTTATCATCCGTCCGGCCGTAAGGGCCGTATGTCACGGCGCTCATATTTGCGTACGTGATATGTTTAGCCAGTTCTGTTCAGCAGTGACAGGAAAAAAAAAAGACACTGCTGATATTGAGTTGAGACTGAATTGAACCTTCTGCTTACCAAACATGACTCCAGCGAACTTCAGGCTGCAGAGTTTTGCTTTACGGGATCTTTTTACTAAGAGCAATATCATGTTTGACGGGACGCTCGACGCGCTGCAATCCGTCAGCAACAGCGAAAGAGTAGTCTCTCTCTCTCTCTCTCTCTCTCTCGTAATGCCTCACCCAATAACTGACTTGTTGGAGTAGACTGAGCCGGTAATTCAAATTCTGTTATGGGGAAAGACAACGACTTCAATGGCCATAGACTACAAGAAGATATTCACTTACACTGCGCTTACGACGACTCACTAGGATCAAGGAATCGTCCTACCATCTTAACTTCAACTGACACATTTTTGACATGCATTATAATCCGTGACTGAAGGAGATTATAATAACAAATTTCCTAAGATTACATTAATTTCTTATCGTACGTTCATAACATTCATAACGGCGACAGAGCGCCATGCAGACGAATGGCGAAGGGCAAAATGAATGGAAAATGAATAGTATAGTTACGAAATACAGCTTCCAAGTTTCGAACTTTCCTGAGCTTGTTACTTCGTTTCCATTCCACAACGACGTCGTGACCTCGAACTTCGGCTTTTTTCTGGCAATCATGCCGACGCTTACTTTAAAACGCCCGCGAGACGGTTCCATCCCATTATATCTCGCGATTCGTCTAGCGTTTCGTTTAAGCAAATGGGCTCCAAATTCTGTCAAAAGCAAATACTACGTTGCAACGACGTCATTCTTTCGTATAGATAGATATACTTAGATAAAGAGAACCCAGTAAAATAAAAATATGGGAGAAAAGAGACCGATTTGCATGGACTAAAGCTCTCAGATGCTCTATCGAGTTGCGTAACACTGGGAATAAAGCTCACATTTCGAAGTTTATTTTTCGGCTCGGCAAACCCTCGAGACGATATTGCGATGCTCTTCACGTCGAGTGGCTTCTTTCTGAAGTGGTCGTTCCTTGAACTTTTAGAACTCCGGCGCCGACCTTAACAATGCGATTCCTTTAACCCCTCGGCATTTTCGACTACTTCTGAGTAAGCCCCAAAGTGAATGCGATGGAGTCTGAAGTTTGCGTTTCATCTCACTGAGCTCTTTAAAAGAGGGTTCCGCCGTAAGTCAAGACCACTGCCAGACTGCTTTACTGCGTTCCCCGCGAAACCGAAAATGCCGTCGCACGCGTTGCAGAGCTAGATCTTGGCCAAGCATTCTTCAACGTCATATTTGTTGTTATTATTTATAGCGCCGTCCTAAGCTGTCTGCGCTGGGCCCACGGACCTCGTTAGCGTTGACGTCTGGCGCTCTTCTGGAGCCTCGTGCCCCGCGAGAAGGCAAGAGGTGACACAGTGCGCTGGTCTTTGGTTGCGCAAGGAGCGCGGTCGCCACAGAGGGGCTCGCATCGCAAACGGCTTGCGCTAACGAAGTGAACCCAAAGGGGGGGTGAGAGACGTGCACAAGCTGTCCGCCACTTCGCGAGGTATATACTGTGTGAGCCGTTTGACAACTCGACGTTCGGAACGAGCAAACTGGAGAAACATTTCTTTTTTTCGCGTTGAGCTACCGTCGCGGCGCCTGACAGCCTTAATCGCTGAGTCACCGTGCACAAGGGGCGTGCTATTACGTGACTTTACCGCCGGTATAACCACCACGACGGAAGTCGCTTAAAAGAAACGCAAAACGGCGAACCGTAGAACTAACCCCTACTATTAGCGCGCGACAATATGGTCCTCTACCATGGCTGCCAAGTTAATAGATTCTTTCGCTTAATGATAAAAGGCATGGTGACATAGTGGTGTCAAATGGGCTGCTAGTTTGTTGTTAAAATTATTGATTCATGTTAGCAGCGCAATGTAAACTGGATGTTTGTGTCCCGTTTATATTGCGCATGTAACACGAATTAACAAGCACGGCGATGGTCCACGCGTCCATGTCCTTAAAAGAAAAGAGTGCGTCGTTTTTCAGTAGTTACGAAAAGAATACAAAGGAGCTCGTAAATGTGCTGTTTGTTTTGCTGGCTTGTTCGTTATGTTTTTGTAAATACATCTAAACAGCGCAAAATATTCTTCGTTCATGGCATCTGACATGCTATAACTTTTGCGCATCAATGGCGATCTTAATAATAATAATAATAATAATAATAATAATAATAATAATAATAATAATAATAATAATAATAATAATAATAATAATAATAATTAAAATCTTTTTTTTTCATCATCCGTTTGACGAACGAAGCAGTAGGTAAAAGCTGTTCTTCGTATAGGCAGTTTGACAAAGGCATACAGGTATACCTTTGTATTAAACAGTCAGCCGCAGCACTTGCAATAACATCGAACATAATTACAATTACAATAACATACAACATACATCAAATATGTTTAAGAAATATGGAGGATATCTCAGTCTCTCATAAACGGAGAAAGTGCAAGAACATATATAAGGGTGAACAGAGAGCCAATGTAGTTTAAAATGTTAGGTTTACACTTAACATATGCAATTTTCGCAACTCGATCGGTGTACACAGCGGAAAATCACTTTCCACATTTCAGTCCTAGGGTTGTATACCCTGTGGATGTCCTTTTTATAGCCTCTTTAACTGATCTCAAGCTTATAGTACTCAGAATTCCTGTTGTGAAAGGATCATTCGAGTCAAGAGTCTACCACAGAGCTCTCACGAAGTTAAATGTCACCTTCGATGTCGCACATCCGCCAATGCTCGTAGGCACAGCAGTCTTATCGATGCCGTCGAGCGTGCGACTCTTGTGCTACTCGAGTACAGCTGAAAGGTCTCTGCACGTACTGTGGTAGAGCTTGTCTTAGTTGAACGCTTCCAAACAAGAAAGAGATTCATGTCGACTTCTTGCTTAAGCTTTGCAGATAGGCACAGTGAAGTACACCAACGGCTTCAGTCCTGCCCGTATATACAACTTCGCTGAGAACGGGAGATAAGCAATCCCCCTCCCCGAATACAATAAGATAGAGAAAGGCTGGGGAGCAAAGGCAACGGATGTACACACAGCAAAAGGACACTACAATGCCACAGTGAACGGAACGGAGGCCTGTTGCCAACACCATACCGGGAATCACTTCCGGCATCAGGGTCATCTGCCGCCACGTACTCGACGATATCGGTTTTCCAAAACTAACCTAACCAAGGCGGCGCGCCAGGAAATTCTATACTAGCTGCTACACTGTAAAAAAGAAAAATTATTTACACCGCAACTGATACTATTTACCTACTTAAGTGTGTGAGTGCGCGTGGGCACGCGTGAGTGAGTGTGCGCGCCAGGGCGGCTATTCTTCTATGTTTTGCAAAGATAGCGCACCGAAATTTCAGCGATCGGGCACCATTCGTGGCCTAGCGGTGTTATTCGTAAGGCCATTGTTACTGATCCAACCGCGATGTCGATGCGACTCGTCTATATAGGGCAGCTCACGACAGCAGTATCGCGGGAGAACATGCACGCACATTGCAGCGCATCTACAGGGAGCACAGTCGGCGCACTACGCTGTGCATGCTAATAACACCAGCGCGACAATAGCATCGTATCGAATCGTGAATGCCAGACTGACTTCAAGTCGCCATACGCTACGCAACAAGAGCATTGCTACAGAACTTGGACCCTGTTGATAGCGCCAAAGCTAAAGGGTGAGGTTAAAATAATCTAAAGTCTTGAACACCGTATAGGCTCACTGGACCAAGCAACGAACTCTCGCACAATCAAGATCCAATCGAACTATGGATCATAATATTCAGAAGCAACCAACGTGCTACGAGAGATTTCGTACATAGCCTCCGGATTAGCTTAGACCAGATCTGGAGCTTTGTAACGTCATCTTAGTATGCGATTGTTATTTAATTCCACCCCATTGGAATGCGACCGCCGCAGGCGGGAACCGAACCCTCGACCTCGTGTTCAGCAGCAAAACGCCACTGTCACTGAGCCACAGAGGCAAGTCGACGTGCTGTTCAGGCTCTTACTACGCACCCTGGTGTACCTGTACACGTTCCAAGGAAAACAACGTAACCGATTACAATTACGGTTAATTAATTAAAAAGTGTTATATTGATTACAGTGACCACTTACTGCCCCAAGAGCGTAACAGAGTAATTACTCAAAGGTAATCGATAACCTTTTTCATTGCTTTCCTTCCAACCTTTATTACATCGCACAAATATACTGAAAACAACCAGATGGCCTAGCTATCTTAGTGCTATATACCTCTGCCGACCTTCACACGATGTGTGCACTAACAATTTGTTTCAAAATTTTCAATCGGTCGTTTCCCCTTGAGGTCATCAGCGTCGACTACTATGTGCGCCGGAGGGAAGGGCGACATTGTTATAAGGCACGAACTCTGGACGGGGAAATCAGCGAACAAAGGCCGGAAATAATCCAATGAAACATGAAACCTTTATATGAAGTCGTGACTTGTCAGTCGAGGTGGGAGGGTCCCTTATTCCAGGAACCCTCTATGAAAAAGAAAAAAAAATGGCTGTGGCTTAGGTAAGGTTAAGCCCAGGATGCGAAGCATACTAGCCTTTATTTTAGTTGTTGAACCACTGTTTAGCCTGGTGAACTGCTGTTGCTTGGCTATATTTGGTTCGGCTAGACGAAGAAACAACTCATGCATTACTTCTTCGCCTTCAAGAGTGGAACGCGACAGCGTTCCCGTCGACCCGCCAAGGGGTGTAAGACAATGGGCTACAGGGCAGCGACTACGCGCCCCGCATTGGACGCGGTGAGCGTCGAGCAAAGCAGCGTTCGGCGCGGCAACGAAATGTGCGCCTGAGCAAGAGACGCACGCCTTAGAAACAGCTCGTTTCTAAGGCAACACCGCATTCACTAGAGGCGCTTTTGTACCGCGTTGAAGCATCGTAATCGTGGCTCAGTGGTAGCGTCTCCGTCCCACACTCCGGAGACCCTGGTTCGATTCCCACCCAGCCCGTCTTGCAAGAGTTGAGCCAAAGCCACTTCTCCTCTGTCGTGACGTCACGGTGTCACGTGATTTCATGGTCACCGCCGCGCCTGAGGAGCTGGGTTGAGCCCTCGTAATATGCTTCGCATAAAAATGAAATCTAAACTCCTTAAACATGAGATTTCTGACGTGGTGTCTCTCGTGCCACTTAGAGGCGCAAAACTATTGCCAGATGCAGAATGCGGTACCTGCACTGCAGACCGCCCGACCTGCTGTTAAGAATAAAGAAATACTTAGCGCCTCGGTCTCTTTGTCTAGACGTGGTCCGACCGCTGGCGTTCGAGTGCTGCTCCCTCCATAATTAAGCGTTCAGACCTGTTACAGCTTGACCCTTCAATATTGTAAATGGCTACGTGCATACAGAAAAATGAAATTGAATTTGAGCGAGCATTACCGAGTAAAAAATTTATTTAATAATTACAAACCTAACAAAAAAGTTTTGGCTGCGACTTTGCTCAGCTAGCTCTAGATATGCAAAGAGAAAGCTTGGTTTATCCTGGTTAAGTTTTGATTTCACTTGGTTAACTTGTAAAGTATACTACGACCGTTAAGCCAGGTATGGCGGTTGTGCTAGGGTCGGTGGCTATACATGACTGTGATTAGGCTTGGGTAGACACGCATCGTTCGACGGCACGACGCCTGTTGCGCCACAGCGAAAGCGCAAGTACTAGACATGCAAAGAGACGCCGCGAACACGCGCAACTTGAACGCGGTCGCTACACTGATCTCGACGCTGCGGCGCCAGTTGCATTCCTCGCTCGCTCGCCCGCTCACTCACTCTCTCAAGTAGTCAGGCGGCGACCCAGCTGCGGAGAGCGCATGCACCAAGCCAGCGGCGGCGGAGCTCGGCGCGGCGAGTCGCGTGATGCGTTGCCAAGGCTACGGCGCAGCTGCGGTCAAATGAAGGTCAAATTGCTGGAGACGGCGAAACTCGGCTCGACGCGGTTAGTAAACAAACAGTCAAAGGCCATTGCGCCCTGCGAAGGTGGACGACCAGCACACACATTTAAACATCGTCGTAAGAAAACATGTGGTAAAGACTTTATTGGCATCACTCATTGTCACTTAGTAACGACGGTCATAATCGCTTTCTAGTCGCTATGATATACACTGATCGGCAAACTCGCAACTGCAAACACATTCTCGGATAATGTCAAATCGATGCACGTACGCCGCTGGTCGGAACGGTGTGGCATCGCAAGCGATATGTCTGCAAGACGAAACGCGTAAACAACTCCCTTTTCAGCCCCTACACATCCACATTGGAATCACCGATAACGACCACAGGGGTAGTGCCATAGCAACTAGCTCACGCAAAGTGAGTAGCCATGCACCTTACGAAGCTATAAGCAATTGCATTGCACGGGGGTATGAGCCATGGATGATGAAAGTTTTCAAGATGCTGTTCTGTATGTTGCATGTTTGATTAGAAAGAATATAAGCACTGTTTTCGTCACTTTGCTGAGTGCTTGCAGCTTCTGCCTTAAGGGGCTATGAGCCATTGCATTTCTTGCTTGCTCATGTGGGTATGAGTGCTTACGAGGGTATGAGCCATTTATGATGATGGTTTGTGTCTGTGGACAAGAAAATTCTACGGTACCATATAGCCACTGCAAAAGTTTAATTTATTACAAGTAAGTGATTACGTTTAATTCTTTACGTACAATTCTACCCCCTGGTAACCTCACGAATATGGAGGAAGCTTCTGTCCTTGAAATTGGATTGGATTGGATTGGAGGCAACTTTATTTGTGCGTGCACTTGGGCGCTCGGGCGCCCCGACGAGCGCCTACGTCATCTACGAAGTCGCCGTTACTCGGCGCGGGTCTCCGCTCGCCGTTGCCGGCTCGCCGGGTCCCTGCCTTTCGAGGGCCCCGAGGACCTGCTGGACAGCCCAGAGCTGTTGTTCGTCTTGGTCGTAGCTCTTCGCGGCTGCCTCAAGTCCTTGAAAAGAGATTTGGGATGGGCTAGCCCTTACCCCTGCTGTGAACGGCTTTCACCCACGGCGATACTATCTGCACCAAATGTACGATTCTATACGAACAGTAGACGCGGATGTGTACCACTTTTCCAGGGACAAGACAACCGGGGAGTCCTCACTCGAATGGTCCGGCCTCTACAATAACCGGTATACTTAATTAAACACGTGAGTTCAAAAGGATTGTGATTTCAAAACCTCCCTGAAATTCCTTCACGTTGCACCTATTCAAGTAATGTTTCCTTTCAATGCGACCTATTTGTCCCCCCCCCCTCCCCGTCTCCTTCTTATTTCTGAGCTAAAAGAAAAAAGTACGCACAGCACGGGTGCTGTACCTGCCGACCGCTCTCGTCTCCTTGTCACGTCCCTTAACTGCAGCTCTGCAGACATTCAGCCGGAATGCGCATAAATTTTGCCAGATTTCCTGTTCTCGAACAGGGCTAAGCTTTCGTTACAAATAAAGAAAAAGCAAAAAGGGGAAGGTTTTCGCAGACTTGTGTTTCTATGCAAATGTACTATATGTCATTTCTGCTCTTCTACGTCTTCACATCTCAGTTGCTGCCATAAGAAACCGCCATACTACTTTACAAACAATCTCTGCGTTTGTGTGATTTCCTCTCTTTGTCGGGTTCGTGCATCAAGGTTTTCCGCGCAGGCCATCGTAACTGGGCTCGTCACACGCTAAACCAATGCCTTTCATGGCGCCATCGCTGACACACTGTTGCCATCGAATGCGCAGTCGCTCTGCTCTGTTATGGAGTGGAGCCAATATCAGCAACGCTGAAGCTTCGGCGGATGTCGGTGATTTCGCGGCCTCTAGTCTGGCTGTTTGTGGTGCTTGTTGGTACTGAGGCGTCGAAAACAGTGCCTCAAGTAAAATGAGGACAGTAAAGAGACGAAACAGTGAATATACAGCCCTGCGATTAAGCGGCGGCGGCGCCAGGCATTCCATTAAGTTGGCTATAAGTAAAGCCATGTAAGGTCCAAGAAGACTCGGCAGCTCGGAGAGCCGCCAAACAGGCGTGCCAACACATAAGAGAGTTGTGAGGAGACAAATAAAGGAAGTAAAAGTAAGGAACTTTGAGGGATTCGCAAGGAAAATCAACGTCAATGTTATCAGCGGAAATTATACAATGGGCCGGCCACTTACTGCAATGGTATTAAATGACCCAAGAGACGAACAAAAAAATAAACAGCACGTCAGACGAGCAATTCCATTCCTGGACCAGCTCATCCTACCAGTAACTCTGCCTTAAAGTGTTCAGTTAAGGCTTGTTTCGTCAATGTTCATTACATCAAGTACTAAAAGTTAGGTCATTACTAAATGTTTCTTTGAAAGAAAAGAAGAAAGCGTAAGTTTGATCTTTGGAGCATCATTTTTTATTATTTCGAGGTATCATCAGTATAAGCGTCATCTTAAATCCTTTTAAACGACTTCTTCGAAAGCACGACACCTTAAACTACACCGCCCAAATCACCGCTGCGCAGCTGTCGTTTCCTCTGACGTCATCGATCCTCACGGCCGCCGTATGTGCACAGAGGGAGAGAACGTCTGAACACTGCTACACTAGACCCCCCTTTTATTTCTATATCATTGTGTTGTTGAGACACTGGCTTATTCCACACTTCTGCCGGGATCCACTGGTACAAGGTATACAGAACGAGAAGCAAAACAAGGAGCATGCCGTTGAGGTCGCGTTTATACACCAGATGGATCATCAAGAATCGGTAAACCAAACTCGTCATCACCGCCCTACTGTTTCGCAATGCCAGATGGGACCGATGAAGAAGGCGCCCATTCCAACGCTGCCTCTGCATTGACCCGCAGCTTATGCAGCTTCAGTTGTTGCGGCAGCCGTCGCCGAGTGCTGCCGTTGCTGCAACGCAATCGAGAATCCGGCTCCTCGGCTCGTCGGCATCCGAGCGGTGGCTCCCGTTTCACCGCCAGGACGCCGTCTCGTTTCGCCAGAAGCTTCCAGAAGCGGAAACATCCTACGCCGGCCGGCTCGCTGGCAGTCTCGGATATATATCCACCCCAGCCGCTCCCCTGCCCGCCCGGTGTGCGCAGCTCGGCGTGATTAACGAGTGACGCGAGGAATCGCTATTCACTCCGATCAGGAGGGGCTAGTCGGCTGCAATTAGCGCCTCGGCTTCGAGGAAGGACTATTTCATTCGCAGAGTCAAACGCCGAAGTTGTTACTTCTTGCGTCACCGTAGCAAGAGCCCCGTGCGCTTCGGTCATGGCGGTACAATGATTACAGCGTCGAAGTTATGTAATCTAAATAGAGGAAAACAGAGTCGCCATGTGTGCTAACGTAGAATCACATGCACTTAAAATCCTGTACGACATCTGTGTTGCAGCATGTGTACACCTCAATGACTGGAATGAAATGCGTAATATAATATGATGTAGTGACCAGTACGTTAATACAATCGTATGCTGCTAATACAATCATGGCCTCGCATATCGCAGCTACAAAAGGTAACAAAAACTCTGATGCGATTTTTGAAAGCTAGTGGACTGGGTGGCCGTCTGTGATCGGCTGAGTGACCGTCAGCAATATGGAGCAGAAAACCGTTACCACGTCGGCGATATCCACAGTGGGCTTTCTCTTCTTCTCTTAGTATTTCCCTCCCCTTTCCCCCTTCTCCCAGTGTAGGGTAGCCAACCGGGCTCAGTCCTGGTTAACCTCCCTGCCTTTAATTTATCTCTCTCTCTCTCTCTCTCTCTCTATGCTGCTTGGCACAGATTTAGCACGTTTGCAATAATTTCTCCGATTTAGTGCTGAAGGTGTCACGCAATATATGACAAAACCGGAGGCGTGTCTCTGCTCGTTTATGTACAAACTTTGTCAAAGTTTCCGAAGTCATTTCGACTAGCGAGTTGTCGGGTTCCGTAACTGCTGCATCACACGTGGCACTACGAAACACAAGAAGACAAGGTGCCCCTCTCCATCTTCTGCCACGCACTTGCAACCCGACAAAAGGTCAACCGGCTCACATGTGCGCCGCATTCGCAACATTTGACAAAGGACTACACCTGCCACGCAGCCGCCGCCCTATGTCTCAAAGCCTTGGTTTCGGTTCTCACTGCGAGACACGTAAATCACACAAGTTTTGCATGACTCCATACAGCTCAATGAAGAGGCTGGACGAGAAAGGACGCCCGAGCACAGCGCTTGTGTTCGCCAGCTCTAAGTCGATCATCACTTGCTGGCGCTGTTTTGCATCATCAATTCAGTACAGTTGGGCACCAGTGACTACCCCGCTAGTCAATTCTTATGCGAGTTTATAGCGAGAGATTTCTAAAACGTTGAATTATTTTTAAATTGCATCCACACACAGTGATCTGTACTTTTATAGCAACTACATTAAACTGAAACTTCGCGCGTACCGCTGCTTCGTTGTCGCTCGAATTTGACGACAACATCGCACTTCCTGGTCCTCATAGCTCGAAAGAACAATAGGTGCCGCGGTTACTCCTGTTCTGTCTAAACTTTATGTTGCCAGCAGGACACAGAACCAGTACACATCTCGGCAGCATCGCACCTCTCCAGCGGCAAGTTGCCTGTTTGACGGGACCTTTTTATTATTTTTTTTTCGTTTTCGAAACAATTACAATACAAGCAAATGTGTCAAGTCTACAGAATGGTTCGCACTAAAGAAAAAAAGAAGAAAGAAAACAATAAAGAAAAGGAAAGAATGAAACAAAGCGAGCTTATTGAGAAATTTGAGCGGAAAGACGGGGGGGGGAGGGGTTGCGAGCGGTATCTGCCATCGAAGTTAGAATAAAACACAGCACGGTAGGTAGCAATCATCATCACTGCCATATCTTTATTTTCACTGCAGCGCGATGGCCTCTCCGAGGGATCTCCAATTACCATGCGCTAGCTGACTAGAACTTGCGCGTGCAAACTTCGTAATTACATAATTCCACTTATTTCCTGCCGTCCTCGACTGCGCGCTTCCCTTTCCTTGGCACCCTTTCTGGAACTCTAATGGTCGACCAATTATCCACGCTTTGCATTACGTGGCATGCCCAACTTCATTTTTTCCTCTTAATGTCAACTAGAATATAGGTTACCACCGTTTGCTTTCTGATCCACACCGCTCTCTTCCTGTTTCGTAACGTTGCGCCTAACGATTTTCGTTCCATCGCTCTTTGCGCGGTCCTTAAGTAGTTCTCGAGCTTCATTGTTAACCTTCAAGTTCCTGCCCTATACGCTTTGCTCCATATGTTAGCACTGGCAATAGCAATATTACTAAGCAAATTATCATCGGGCCGCTCTTACAATGGTTTCCCCTTTATGTATCTATCGATCTGCCATATTCCGAGTTTCATGATTAGCATTCGAAATAAAACGCAACGCGCGCAAACGAGCTAAAAAAAAAAAACAGGCAAACGAACAAACCGCCGATCGAAATGGATCGGCTCACGCCACCCCACCCGATGGCGCAATTTGCGAGATATCTGCCTCGTCACAGCTCACGCAAGAGCAACGCGTTAACTTGCAGCCGCCTCGAGTTGTGTGCGACCGCTTAGCCGCGCAGGGCAAATCGGCTCTCGCATCTCCCGGCAGCCAATTAGACTGGCTCTACAGAAGTGCGTCTTGCGAAATCAGGGGGACGCAAGGCGGAAATTGGTCTCGCAACGAAGCCGCTCCCTTGCTACTCGGGGCATCGAGAGCCGTTGCTGGGAAACACTTCCTTAAAATGCGGCTTTGTTTCAACGAAAAAAAAAAAAGGATTGCCGTTACTACAGCTATTACCACCGCTGCGGTGCAAAAAGGCGGTATTATGTTCTTATTTCATGGAATGACTTCCCGAAAAGACCGATGTTTTGTTCTTGCGTTTGATAAACACATCCGGATATGCCTTTTCGAAGACATGGCTTCTTTGAAGTATTCAGATCGCTTTGGGATTCCTGGGATCTGGGTCTGTAGCCACTTTCGTCTCGTCAAATTAGACAATTTGAGACGTTACAGTGCACGTAGCACAAGGAAAAAGGCGTTAAAATAAAGCTTGCAAGGAAAAGCACTCACCAAGTTAACGTAGGGCTACGTACGGAGCACTAATAGCCAGCGAAAAAAAGGTCGAAATGAAACCCAGATGCGCTCGTTGAAATTGCGCCCGCCTCAAGCGTGGCTTTAATCAACAAAAAATATTGGTCCTTACATATGATAGCTCAATCTAGAAATGTCGGCCGGCCCTGAAGGTAGTGCTGTCTTAAATGCTAAGGGCTCTATGTAAGAGTAAACTGCATGATGCACCTATGCACCCTAGGAGACCTTCTCTTCTTTCGATATTCACCGCTGTTGAGTTGTTTCTTTTTGTTTTTTTAGCGAGGCTGTCAAAGACTGCTTTCCTCACTAGCGTGTCCCCGTGTAGGAAAAAATCCCAAAGATGGTGTAATGCTGGGCCGACCCGTGGCGGAGGTGCAGTTTGCCATTAAGGGGCCCACAGCTTGGCTGGTCATCCTTCTTCACAGAGTGGAAGCGCACTGATTTTTTTTTCTGTAATGTTTTAACACTGTGAACTTGACGAAACTGTTACATCGCTCTCTTTATTATGACTGCTGACACAGGGCATTTATCCGCGTACATCTCCACGAGGCTGTGAAGTGACGTTTCGAGTGCCCATCGGGCTGCGGCCACAGAAGCTCTTGAAATGCTTTGTCAGAGCCTCCAGGACACGTTCATCTTTCCTTATGAAAATATTATTCTTTCGGAACACCCTCAAAGCTGTTCCTGTGCAGTACATAAAAAGTTTGATTTATTACCATTATTATTACTTTTTTTTCATGACCTATAGCGCACACAACTTTTCTTCAAGTTTGAATAATTATCCTACACTAGGCTTCCGCAACGTAGGCGCAGGCATAGTTGTACCGACATTATCTTTTCATGTACAATAATTCATGGAATTATTACATGTCCGGATCCACTAGCTTCTGTTTCACGGCGGGTTACGCAGAAGACTACCAGGGTACACAGGCCTAGCCACGTTCCTGTCTCTTGA
Source organism: Dermacentor albipictus (assembly GCF_038994185.2). Taxonomy (NCBI): domain Eukaryota; kingdom Metazoa; phylum Arthropoda; class Arachnida; order Ixodida; family Ixodidae; genus Dermacentor; species Dermacentor albipictus. Next base: position 152,320,594 of record NC_091825.1, on the reverse strand, counting down.
TTGATTGATTGATTGATTGATTGATTGATTGATTGATTGATTGATTGATTGATTGATTGATTGATTGATTGATTGATTGATTGGTTGATTGTTGTTGTTGTTGCTGTAAAAATATATATTTATTTATTCATAATGCTTCGGAGGTCCAAAGAAACGGGATATTACATATAAACACTGCACGGAAATAGAAGCGGGCTAGCAGTTGGCTCTTACATGCGACACGGCGGCCACCCGCTTGGAGAGGAGAGAAAGAAAAGAAGAAACAAGGTGCGAAGAAAGGAAGAAAAAAGAAGAGGAAGTCACAGTACAACCCGCAACATCAAACGTGAGTAACTACAGTCACAAAATTGAGAAAAATTCCACTACAGCTTCATGAAGCTTCGTATCGAGTCGACGCGTGACTTTTCGGAAACAAGAAATCACGCAGCGCCCCTTTCAAGTAAGATCTGGAACTTGCTACACGGCACACAGGGACAACTGTGGGAAATTGGGCATTCTCAGGGAACGTGCTCAAGCGAGGCTCGGCGCACGTTCTTCTCAGTTAAGGCGAAAGCTACATTGACAATACCCGAAGCGTACCTTGAGCAAACAATAACTTAAAATTAAATAAATAAATAAAATCTGTGGCGTTACGTGCCAAAAGCACCGAACTATTATGAGGCACGCCTTAGTGGGGGACTCCGTACTAATTGTAACCACCCGAGGTTCTAATATTAACGTGCACCCAATGCACAGGCGTTTGTTTTTTCGCTCCCATCGAAATGTGGCCGCCACTGCCGGAAATCGAATGCGCCACCTCGTGCTTATTAGCAGCGCAACGCCAAAACAGAGAACTAGGGCGGCGGTTTAGAGCACGACCAGAGATCGGCGTAGGATATGAACTCCCTTGGCGACGAGTTCATACGGTTGTGAGTAAAGTAGGCATGTTCATGCTTAACTTTGCTGACGTATAGCTTTATCATAAAGATGAATCCACAGAATCAGACATAAAGGCATTAGCTAAATTTGCATACAACGTGCTGCCTCCACCCCAATTACTATTTAATGCGATTTGTATTCTTTGCCTAATACAATATCTATCTATCTATCTATCTATCTATCTATCTATCTATCTATCTATCTATCTATCTATCTATCTATCTATCTATCTATCTATCTATCTATCTATCTATCAATCTATCTATCTATCTATCTATCTATCTATCTATCTATCTATCTATCTATCTATCTATCTATCTATCTATCTATCTATCTGTCTGTCTGTCTGTCTGTCTGTCTGTCCGTCCGTCCGTCCGTCCGTCCGTCCACCCAGTCACCCTAGTTGCCCAACAGCTTGGTTTTTCCACTTTTTCTCTTTCTTTCGCTCATTCGCTCCCCCTTTCCCGGTACAGGGTATTCAAACGGAGATAGCACGTGGTTAACCTCCCTGTCTTTCACCTGCTGTTCTCTCTCTCTTAGGTACACTAGGCATATGCTCGTCGTCGATATGCCGTTGGCGTCGTTCAAGCTTCATGGTTTGGCTCTCCTCACGTCTTCGTGCCTTCTACGTCGACACAGTGATCCAAGTTGTCTAAGGGCCTCTAGGCACATTCTCATGGCCGTGGTGTCGCCGTGTCCGTAGCATCGCCGTCATTCCAGCTTTGTCATCCGACTCTCGCCATGCCTTCGCCGTCGCGCCATCATCGTCATGCATCACGTCGTGCATTCGTTGTCACACCACCGTCGGGGTCGTTCCATCGTCGCAACCTCGCCATCCTTCTCTCGTCACACCACCGTCGTCACGCCATCGTCCTCATGCCGTTGTCCTACCGTAGTCGTCATTGTGTCGTTGTCATGCATGTGCTATACTGTCGTCTTGATGCCGTCGTCATTATATCGTAATCATGACATCGTCATTCAATCATGATTCCGTGGCCGTTGTCACGCCATCGGCGTCCTTGCGGCGGCGTCAGACAGTCGATCATCGGTTGCATTCCTTGCAATCACGCGTCCGCTATGATGCCGTCGTTATCATACCGTCGCCGTGACGCCTTCGTCCTCATCCCATCGTTCCCCATGTCGTCGTCGTCGCACTGTTGTCTTTAGAGAATCCCCGTCCAATTGTCGCTGTCGCCATGCGTCGTCGTAAAACCGCCTTTGTCCGTTCATCGACGCCACTCCTTCTTTATCACTACATCGTAGTGACTACGCCGGCGTTACACAGTCATTTTCATGACACCGTGCTCATAGGCGACCGTGACAAGCGAGTGCCTCATAAAAGTGGGACGATACCGGAGTATGTCGCATACTGCCGATGCAACGGAAGTCTCAATGACAACTACAGATGATACATTAGCGTCACTTCAGAAATACGGTGTCGCGACCTTGTTCGAATATTAATCGCATTACCGGCGACAGTCATCGAGAAATTAATTTTGCCGTAATTATTTAATTGCCTGCCTAATGCTTCAGTAGTGTGTCAATTCTATACTTCATTAATTTACTTTCGCAATGGTCGCCATATCATTGTATAGTGCGTTTTGCAGGGTGTGTGGGCAGCTGCAAGTTCGTTAATATCCCCGCGTTTCCTTTTCTTTCTCTCTCTTCTTGCCGCACGATTATGTCTGGTCCTACTTATATTCCGACTTTTTTTAACGGCTCATTGCGCTTGTTTTTCTGACGCATTTTTCGGACGCCTACTGTCTGTTCGTGACCGCATTATTAGACGTATATTGCTGCAATCGTTGTTAGTTGTGCCTCGATTATACCTAGTCAAGAACACCCGAGTTTCCTTCTTCCTGTGCGTTTGAATAAAAAAAATGATTCGATTGCATTGATTTGTCGATTGATTGATTGATTGATTGATTGATTGATTGATTGATTGATTGATTGATTGATTGATTGATTGATTGATTGATTGATTGATTGATTGATCGATCGATCGATCCATTGGCCACGTCTCTGAAATATGGGGCATCGTGGCTGTACTCTTTCAGGTAATGAAAAAGAAAGAGCAGTCGAAGACACACAACCAGAACGCGTTTCTTCATTTGTTGCCGCGAAGTGACAGCTATGAACGCCTCCTGTTAGCAAAGAAAGAAAGAAAAGCGCGCATTCAAATTCCGGCTACATGCAAATAATGAGGCTTCTCCTCCTGCGGGCGGCGCACGCGTGCGCAATTGTATCAAATAAACAAGGCTCGGGTCATTTAGCGCGTCGTCGGTATAAACAGGGGAGGCACCGGGAAGCTTCGAAGTCAAAATGCTCTTAGAGCTCAGAAAAACACCGCGCCCACGCAGCGCGCCCTTTGCGTAATTGAATCGACGTGCTCCCGGTTCCTGCTCTGCTTCCAGCTACAACGCACGCACCTGATCTCAATTTCATCGTACTTACTCCTGCGATTCCTTTTCTCGGAAAACGAACGCGCTTGTTCTTTCTCGTTTCTCGCCTCATTACTACTCTGCACTACATTATCTTGGACACCACAGAAGAAGCGTGTCGGAAGGCAGAAGCCAATCTCGCTTTACACTGGGAAACAAGGTCCCTGATCACAACGGCTTCTGGTGCTTCGCTGATCGCAAGGATTCTCGGTTCCCTTGCGCCCCGTATCTATCCAAGGCCGTCGGGTGTAGTCGGTAACAACGCCCAGAAAAAATGGAAGGTTCCTTGTTTTCTTCCAGCTAATAATCGAGTGTGTAGGAAAACAGTGTCGTCACTCAGCTTTGGCAGGCCGTATTCTCGCCAAGCAGCAACAGAACACCAGTGGGAGGCATCGCTGACAAGCCCAAAACATGAGGGCCAACTTCGGCTGGTGAAAAGGCCCAGGCTATCAGCACATGGCCACGGCTAGCTGGAATAGGGTGGCCGCCCACCTTCGGGCATGAACAGCTTGATCTCCGAAATAAAGTTTGTTCACTCACTCGATAATTGTCAATTAGTGTTACAGCGCTTACGTGAGGAATTGACACAGCACCGTCACTTCACGGTTTCCAGCGCGAACCCCTTTCCACTTTAGCTTTCTTAATCTTCTTTCTTCTCTGGAACGTTGTTTCGGTGATGATAAACAAAGTCATGCGAAGTGCTGCCGCAACGTGCTGGTTCAGCGCCCGTGGCTTGAGTTAGCGAAGTAGCAGCCTGCCGCAGTGAATGACACGCGCACTGCCTCGCCGCCTGATAGCTGTTATAGATCTCAGTGTCATGAGGAGGAAGGCGATGCGCGACGCCTGGCGACGGAAGAGTGTCGATGAGACGTGTATGCCGAGAGGAATACGACGCGCACATAAACGCATTTGTGGCCTCTATGGCCTTTGTGTCACAGTGGCACATACCGACTTCGGGGCACTGACCTACAATGGACACATTATCAGTGGCCCAAAAGTTGGGTAGGCCATATATAACAAATACAATAGAGCCAACGAAGCCGTTGTTGTCACGGGATATTTCATTAGGTGAGTGTAAGGCAAAATTACATGCATAGCTTTTTCGTCGCTATTCATTGTTTGATTACGCAGAACATATATAGGTCTGCGACCTGACTGCTGAGACGCGACTTAGCTGCTAAGAGCGGTGTCGCGGCATCGAATCCCGGCCACGACGGCCGCACTTCGATGGGAGCGAAATGCAAAAACACCCAGTGTACTTAGATTTAGTCGCACGTTAAAGAATGCCAGGTAACCCAAACATCCGGAGTACCCCACTATACGGCGTGCCTCATAATCAGATCGTGAATCTGGCATGTAAAACCCTATAATTTTTTTTTAAATAGGCCCTGTCACAGTCACCGTACTTTGTCGGTCAACATTCAAGGCTATACGCTGTTTGTTCGGTGATAAACTTCACCGACACTGTTGCATCAAACCCGAGGACTTGGCAAAGACAGCTTCGCTTTAAAAGATTATAGTGTATTCGATGTCAGAGATGTTTGCCCAGCCATACGCCTAGTACGCCACTTAATGTAACGATCGAGGGTGCAATACGGAATGACGCTTTCATGCATCGCACACACTTTACCCACACGGTATTCAACGAGTGAAGAGCGGAGTGCGTAGATTTCGCGCCTTCGGCGAAAAGCTAAGGGCGCAAAGACGCAGACAAAATGTGATGTGTTTTGAGCGGTGACTGTGACACATCGGAGTGGATCACACATTCTTGCGTCCTTTGCTTTTCGCTGAGTGGCGCGAAACCTATGTATGGACTCTCCTGTTCGCATTTCAATCGTTGAGCACTGCCGCACACAATAACACGAATTATCGGCGGAATGAGGACGATGATGACCATGGTGATCTGTTCCGCGTTCTCCATGCAGTTACTTCCGTGCGTTACCCCAACCGATACTCGCGAATTTCCTGATCTCATCACCGCGTCCTGTGACACTGCTTCATTGCCACGTTCGGCACGCTCAGCAGTCACCGTCACTACCTACCCCCAACCCACAAAGCACGGGTACACACACAAAAAGAAAAAAAAAGACACCAATACTGACAGCGATGCTCCACGACTGCTTTTACGGACTGCACTATAGATTAAAAAAATGAAAGAAAGAAAAAATACACAGAAAAAAGAAAGAAACGCACACCATCATTCGAATTCAATGTGCGCGCTTCTTTTTGAGATGGGTCAAAGGCCGGAGGCTGCCACTCCGTTTGCGTCAACTACAGGCCTTATCTGTGCGTGAAAACACGACCCAATAAGCAGCACCATGTGCATTTTCCACCTCCTTTACACAGGAAACTTGAGGGCTGGCTCAGAGGTCGCTGCCTCAGGATATGCAAGCGATGCGTCCTCCACAGTGACCCGCGTGAGGCAAATGAACTACTGCCGACGCATCGGATGTGCTACGTGCGTCCTTTGCAAACGAAGTGCTACGGTGAGAGATGTTTTCACACCGCTGCGCGTCGTATCGAATGAAGGCGATAAGCGCCCTGTCGGACAGAACAAACAACGCGTGTCGGGGCAATCGGCTCATCAGTGGTGCGCGCCACGCCTGCTCCGTAAATTGAGTGCGAGCAAAAGAGGTCAGCAGTGACCGAGGTGGCAGATAAAAGGATGAAGAAAAAAATAAGGGGAGAGAGAGAGAATTAGAAGCAGAAGGAAGTATAGCCGAGGTGGCAGATAAACGAATAAGAAAAGTAAACGAAGCGCAGCTGACAAATGTGCGAGGTTGGCCCCGAAGTGCGGAACGTGTGCGATGAGCCGCGCTGTAATGTAAGACAAAAAAGGGCATGGCTACGTCGGCCCGTGTTCTCCATCCCGATGTGGCGAGTGTTCTGTTTTGTATTTTTGTGTTTGTTTCAACCACACGTGCGCACTCCAGAAGCCGTTCCTATAGACAAAGCGAATTGGAGCCTTCGTTAGGCCGGAACGGAGAGTGGAGATGACACCACCTCGACGGAGGCAACCTTTGCACTCGGCGATTCACAAAACACAGGGCGTCGGTCCTGTTTTGTTTACATCTTGGTGGTGGGGTGGAGATTCGAGGACGAGAGGATACGGACCGTGTGCACATGTGTGTGCGCGTGTGTGTGAGAGAGAGAAGAGACGCTCTTTAGAGACCAGACCGAGCGGACATTGCGTCCTACGCTGCGATGTTTTCCTTTGTTCAACTGTACTGCATAACCAGAATACAAGTTTCCTTTTAACTTTTTCCTTCACAGTGAGTTCTGTGTTATCAATCTTTCAAAGCGAGGGCGACATGTCGAATGCCTTGCGCGTTCATCTGCCCATGAGACCTGAATAATGTCACAAGGGAAGTTCGAGAGATGTAGCGGAAGTTCCGGAGATTTATGGGCGAGCGGCGTCGTTTTCTCCTGTGTTATTCTTTCGATATGCAAATTATCAGTTCGACTTCGGAGTCGGCCGTCAGTAAGGCAGGCAGGTGTCCGCTTTGCCAGGATTAGTTGACGTTCCGCGGCCTACATTCAGATGCTCATGTTTTGTAGGAAACTGTTTTCATACCGACATTTATTCAATTATCAATTGCTCAGTAAACATATAGCGGCCCCAGCGCGCGAAGTTTTAAGATGTCAGTTACACCAATCGAAACGCTCACACCCGTAAAGAACAATTTTAGCATTAATTTATTAATTAAGTGAAGGAAAATGTTGTGCAGGTAACTCGGTATGGTCTATATACTCTTAAACGAAGCACCCGATTTTCCTTTTCCTTCTTTCGCTTCGGCTGCCATGCGGCATAACGTGGAAATTAAATCATATGTGAGCATGGTGGCCAATTTCACGCAGGTACTGCAACAGCAACTTACAAAACTTGTATGTGAGCTATCGCACATGGTCAGCAGGTTGGTTAGTCCTTTACTTCACATTGATGGACCGTCTTTGTCCCAAGACATGTCTAAAGTAGACGATGGGTACCCGCTGCATAGGCTGCAGCGATGTACTTCGAACACTGGACATTGTCTTTGCATAGTAGGCCTTAGGTATACAAGTGAGGAATAGTATGAGCCCAGCCTGAAGTCTCTGGAGACTTCCTCCTCCCGAGAAAGATTGCAGGGCTAGACCACAGACGCGCGTGGGGAGGTCAGAGCATGTGTGCTCCACTTTACAACACACACACACACGCACGCACGCACGCACGCACGCACGCACACAAAAGGTGAAACAAAGAAAGTGGCAGCAAGGTTTAGCGTTGTATTCAACCTCTGCATGACGGCGTGCTAACCAATGAATTCTAGTAACGTTAGTTCTAACAATACGCGGCGGCGACAACTTGTCGCAACGCAGCACGTTACTGCACCCCAGGAACAGCGCCCTCACAGCTACCAGGCGTCTCACAACGCTGGCCTGGTGAGGAGCGCGGCCATCGCTGTTGCAGGATTCGCACCTTGATGGTGCTTGTGAAGATATTGACGGGATGTCATCCGCGTTTCTCAGCCGCCAATAAAATGATTATATTGTTTTAGCTTATAGAGAACCCAGGTTGGTGAAAATTATTCCGGCGTGCCTCATAATCAGGTCGTAATTCCGGCACGTAAAACCCTAGAATTTACTTAATTTATTAGTTTTTCTTTAGCGTGAAGTTTGATGTTCGTTATGCTCAGACCGGTGTAGGCACTATGGTGTGATGCACATGACTGATCAGCAGAAAGCAACAGCAGAATGCTAACCGTACGGTAAAGCCATAGTGTTAAGGCCCCGTCTCGCAGCAAATCCCGCTCCGGCGTCGGCGGTGTTGTCCGTGAGCGAAAATTTTCGTGTCTATCACTAAAGTTGCTCGTACATTAGCTTACATTCTTTGCAAATTCGGGGAGAACAAGCGGAATGCGGGGGATGGAAATTCAAAACGATGAGAAAAACTAGAACAAGGTGAAAACATGAGCCAACGTTTCGACAAGTGGGCTTGTCTTTTTGAAAGCCTTGAAAAAGACTAGTCCACTTGTGGAAACATTGGCTCCTTTGTTCAACGAGGGTGGCGATATGGGCTTGTTGGTCGGTCACCATTTAAAGGTATCAGTATAGCGCAATAAAGCAAAAACACAAGAAGAAACGAAGACGAAGACAAACGCTTGTCTTCGCCTTCGTTTCTTCTTGTGTCTTTGTTTTGTTGCGCTATACAGATAACTTCTTTTTTCACCTTGCTCTCGTTTTGCTCATTCATGAGAAATTTATTCCTCCTAATTTTGAGAATGCTAGATCACAACCAAATGTCATGAAACAAAGCACCGACATAGCATGTCTTGAAATATTAAATGGGCAAAACAATAACAGAAACCTGAAAATGAAATAATTTTTTCGCGCACTCTGTGCACAACCTCCGGGACCGGCCCACGCAAGAGGCTGCGTTTCTACCAGAAAGTTCGCTTCGTGCCCAGCATTCACCGCCAGCGTTTGCCGGTAAACATTGCGGTTACAAAGTTGCAGTTGCCGGGTAGTGTGAGAAGCAGTCAGGGATCTTTGAATGCTATCGGCGTTCCCCTCTTAAAGGCGAAGATTAGGCGTCCTCCAAGTTTTTGTTTGTTTATGATCGTTGTGTTGTAGAATGGAGCGTATTGCACGCGAAAAGTCCGACTAACTAGATTTTGTTGGTCTTCTATAAAATTTTATTGCATTTGCATCATTCTGTTTTTTCATCTCCATAGTTGTCACACCCGACTACAGAACTTTTTCCGAGGCAGCCTGCCCAAGCATTGTCGACTCTCTCGTTCACATGCCTCGGTCACCGGAGAGTCTGTTTGCGTCAACGAAATGCGCGTTAAACTCGTGGGAATAGCGCCCAGTGTGCTTGACGCAACCTCCACTATACTGCGCAGTGCCATCGGTCGGTGACAGGAGACCCTCCGTTTCAGAGGAGAAGTTCCATCACGGAACCCGTCCCCCGCGTACGCCGCTAGCCAAACTTTAACCGACACCTGTCAACTGATGACGAAAGTCAAAAGGGGAGGAGAACGTGCTTTAATAAATACGTTTCAAAAACCGATACCTGCGCGTGTGACCGGAAACGAAGCAGTCGAGCAGTCAACAATAACACTGGTTCCATGATGTTGGGGAAACACACCGCGCTAAAAGAATGCGCCCGTGACTGGTGCGGATTCAGTGCTAAGCGTAGAAAGCAAGAAAAAAAAAGTATGTGTATCTTGCAATAAAAATTGGTCCCAGGCTAGCTGGCTCGTTAAGAAAAAGAACAAGCATGCAGAACGAAAATAAACAAACGACAAGGGCACAGCCTAGGATTTTAATTAATTAAGGGAAGATAAGCATACTTACACAGTACACATGTTACTGCAATACGTACATGGAAGCCGTGACCAATACTCACACTCAACAAAAAACCCACTACGCGAAACGCCGTAGCCTAGAAGAAACAGCAACCAATAACGAAACCATGACCGCCGATAAAACATCACTAGTCATAACGCACTACTCACATCTCTTGCCGCATGTGTGTGAACACCGGGATGCGGTAGTGGACCGGCAACCTAGCGCCAACCCTAGCATGCAAAGCGATTCTAGCGAGTTTCCAACACCAGCAAAGCCGAGCGCGCCGTACAATGTCTGCCATGTCTACCAGCCAGGGGATCCCAGTTGAAAAACACAACAGGAAATTTTAAGAGTCTGTCGTATTTTGGGACGTTGTTTCTGTAGTTCTGTTGCCTGTAGTTCTGTTGCCTGTAGTTCTGTTGCCTGTAGTTCTGTTGCCTGTAGTTCTGTTGCCTGTAGTTCTGTTGCCTGTAGTTCTGTTGCCTGTAGTTCTGTTGCCTGTAGTTCTGTTGCCTGTAGTTCTGTTGCCTGTAGTTCTGTTGTCTGTAGTTCTGTTGTCTGTAGTTCTGTTGTCTGTAGTGTGACGTCCTGTAGTAGAAAGTTGTGTAGTTCTTGATCAATATTTAATTAAAAATTGACAGAGACATCCGTAAGGTTATGTAAATTTGTTAGTACAAAAAAGAAAAACATAAAAGTAAAAAAAAAATAAAAAAACGTCTTCGCCTAGGATTCGAACATGCGACCTCACGATTCCGAGCCCGGCATCTTACCACTGCACCACCCCTGACTTTTTTTTTTCTTTCATGGTATTTATTAAAGTAGCAACAACACTGACACTGACAACACTGACAGTCACTCAGAGAAAAGGCATCGTTCATACTGTGGGTAGAAATGTGGTTTCACTTTAGAAGGGTGGTAAGGTTAGGCACCTCACCAAAATGGGGTACCAGTCTGGCTGGGTATCAAGTTCATCATAAACCTGCTTTAGGTGTAGGGTCATTTGGATGAAATTCACCCTTGTAGGTACAACCGTTTCGGCGTTTCTGTCCATCATTCGCGTTTTCCACAAACTGTGCATTCCGATGAGAAAAAACATATCAAAAGGTGCACTATTATCAGCGGTCGGCAGCAGGTATCGCACAGTATGAGCGTTGATGTCAAAGTCTTTTTTCAAAGTTCGTTGGAGGACATCCCAAAATAGTATGGCGTCGGTGCAGCTAATAAAACAGTGTTCAATCGTCTCTGGCACGTCACAAAGGCGACAGTTAACAGAAGAGACAAAGATACCCTTTTTCTGTAGCCATGTTTTAACCGGTATGGTTTCACTATGAACTTTATAAAAGAATGTTTTGCAGCAAGGGGATATATACATTTTACGAACTCGTTTTAGAACATCGTGACCTCGCCATTGGATGTATAGTGATCGGTAAAATGGAGGCGGAAAAAGCATGGACAATAGATCTTTGTATAACGTTTTACGCGACACAGAGTACAAGTATTCTGTGGAAAACCGAACTGTCAGGAAACGAACCGCCAAGTAAAATTCTTGCATGAACCCCCACAAGCATAAACGTGAAGAAAAATTCGAAGAAACGATTAAATCAGGTAAAGCATTAACAAGTGTGACTTGCATGAATGACCGAATTATAGGATGTGATGTATCACGAAAAAAGAAGAAACGAGACACTATTTGCCGCACATAAAGATGTACTAAACCCAGCCCACCTTCACCAACGGGCCTGAAAATATTGTCTCGCCTCATGGGCTCAAAAGTGGAAGACCATACGAAGGTCGCAAAGATTCGGTGAAAGCGTTGGATGTAGAGCCTGGCACAATGTATAACTTGCAATACATAGTAAATTTTTGTTGCCAAGAACTTATTGTAGGCCTCAGCTTTCCCAAAAATAGATAGTCGATGTGGAATGAATGTCTGGGCGTAACCTTGCAGGGCAGAAACCTGTTCTTTCCAATAGTGTGCGCTTAATTTATATGCGTGTAGCGGCACGCCGAGATACTTTGGCGGGACACCGGTCCAATTAATGCCTGCAAACTGTTCTGGTGTATAGCACCATGCGCCAAACCATAAGCCTAAGCTTTTTGCGGAGTTCATTCGTGCTCCTGATACGCTGCCAAATTCCTCTATTTTTGATACTACCTTTTCTACACTGGACTTATCCGTGCAGAAGAACGCTAAATCATCTGCATAAGCTAAGACTTTTACTTCATTACCCAGTATATTGAAGCCATGGATGTCACTCGACTGAATTACGCTTAAGCATAGCGGTTCCAGATAAAGGGCGAATAGTAATGGGGACATAGGGCATCCTTGTTTTACCGAAGAGCAAATGGAAACTGGTTTAGAGAGTTGGCCATTAATAACTAAACGAGTGGTACAAGACGTATAGCATAGCCTAACGCCTTTAAGCATGACAGAGCCAACATTGGCATGCTCCAGAAGTGTAAATAGATAGGAGTGACTGACACGGTCAAAAGCTTTAGCAAGGTCTACCTGGAGCATTGCAAGCTGTTCAGTGGAACCGTAACAATACTGAAGGAGTGTACGGGCGATATGTATGTTGGTTTGAATGGATCTGCCCCTAATTCCACACGTCTGATGGGAACCAATGAGAATTGACATCGCAAATTGCAATCTATTCGATAAAATTTTTGCAAAAATTTTATAATCTACGTTTGACAATGTGATTGGCCTGTAGCTTTCAACAGAACGCAGTTTCTCCTTATCTGAACTTTTTGGAATTAAAACTGTGTGGGTTTTGCAAAAAGATTGCGGAAGGGCGTCTACCTCTAAGCTTGTAATAAAAATGTCCAATAATATGGGACTGATAACTGATTTGAAAGCTTTGTAAAATTCACAGGAAAGTCCATCAGGGCCGGGTGTTTTCGACAGAGGCAGCTGATCAATAGCTAGCTCAATTTCTTGTATCGTAAGGGTATCACTAATGCATGCACAGTCATCATCCTGTAAAGGTTTTACAAGAGACACAAAACTCTCTAAAACTTTTGCATCGTGATCATCGGGCCGAGCACTAAACAACACACTGTAGTAAGTTTCGAACTTAGAAATTATGTCATTCGTATGTGTTAAAAGAGTACCTTCGGAGTATATTTCCGGAATTACTTTGGAAACAGCGTGACGTCGCTCGTCAAGTAAAGCTTGACGTGTTGGTTGCTCAGACTGCAGAGCGCGCATGTTTCGAGATCGAACTCGCGCACCTCTGTAACGCAGTGCATCATACTTTTGCAACTCACATTTAAGATTTTCTATGTCAACAATGTAAGTGCCTGGCATTTCGCATTCCATCTGGTAAAGGTTGTGTAGGCTCTTAAGAAGTAATGTTTCTTCATTCTTTCTATAGAATGCTTTCAGCGATCCGATTTCTATAGCCACTGTACGAACCTCTTGTTTAAAGAGTTCCCAAGCTGCAAATAACGGCAAGTCAGTAGAAAGAGAATTTTTTAGGGTCATGTGTACGCGATTAATAAAATCCTGATCATTTAGGAGGTCAGAGTTAAGCTTCCAGAGTGCCCACTGTGGTCGGAAATTGGTTGCAGATTTCTCACCAATCTTTGCGATAACCATGCAATGATCCGAGAACGAAACTGGGATAGTAGTGCAGGACAGTTCCCGGGAGAGGAGTGATGAAGAAACATAAATCCGATCAAGGCGGGCATAAGAGCGACCTTGAATTCGTGTATAAGAGCGAGCTCCCTGTCCCGACACTCCTATATCAACGAGTCCTGCATTTTCTATTACGTTAGACAAAACTTCACCACTCCTGTCCCGCTGAATGTTAATGCTGCTTCGATCGCACGGATCACATACACAATTGAAATCGCCCATTAACACAATGCAACGATCACAGTCTATTAGACTACGCACAGTATCAAATAAGACAATTCGTTTTGCAGCGTCATTAAATGCATAGACGTTGACTAATCGCCATGGCACACCCTGCAACACAAAATCACAGCATATATATCGGCCTTCAGCGTCTACATGGTAACTAAGTGCTGAACAAAGTAGGCTCTTTTTCAGAAACAGGAAACAGCCCGCGGATACACCAAGAGCGTGTGAAACGCAGACGTTATAGTCAGACAGAAAAGGTCGCAAAACCCTTTCTGTCTCGTCATCACTCTCAATCTTCGTCTCCTGCACGGCGACGAAGTCGAGGCGCTTCCTAGACAAAAGCCGGCGAAGCTGCGCCTGTTTCTGCAAAGACCTAAGGCCTCTCACGTTCAAAGTTGCGAAGAGAAGTTGCTGGGACAGGGCCATGGTGAATACCAACTATTTAGACCTAATTCTCTATGCGGTCGGTCTTAGAGGGTAACGGTGAGGCTCCCTCCGAACCCTCACCAGGCCTCCTGGACCTTGATCGCCGGCACTGTCCTGAGTGTGTCGATGTTTTGCGGCGACGTGCTTTCCTTGTGGTACTGGCCGTCTCGCTGTCCGTGCTTGATTCTGATCTGTTAGTCGCACGGCGCTTCGGAATTGACGTATCCGCGCTACTTCGTCTGTCTTCTGACAGCATAGCGCACGTGTTGACGTGCTTCGGTGTAGCAGATGAGTCATCAGCGGCTGTCTCATTCGCTGGCTGGGAGGAAACTGTCTGCGTAGTAGCGGGCACGTCTTTCTCTTCGCTACTTTCCTTTTCCACGGGCGGTTCTGCGATGTCATTGTCTTCAACATGTAGAGGGGCTTTACTGGCACAGCTGGTATTCGCGGAAGAGGGAACGTCTCCCGTTGCGTCGAGAACCTCAGTAACATCCATTATGTGTTCCTGCAGGCTTTCTTCTGGAGGCCTTGTCCTGTGTCGTAGCTTGTCGGCGTATGTCACAACACATTCTTCATCTGTGTGGCCAAAGCGTCGGCAGGCTTCACAACGTGGGGTTCTGCAGTTTCGACGAATGTGCCCAACCTTGTTACAGCGGAGACAAAGTGGGGGCCGGCCTGGAATCAATACAAGGCTCTGCACTCCACAAACGTGTAGCAGATGTGGAACGTCTCCCACGCCGACTCCATCGGCAAGAGTCAACACCACGTCACGATTTAGGGTACGCATTTGCTCCATTTCCGATACTCTCCAGCTTTCTGCTGATATAGACTTCACTTTCCCGTAAGCCTGGAGCGCTTCTCGAATGTAATCGTCTGCCAAACGCTCAGGAAGCCATAAAAGCTTCATTTTCACTTCTGTGGGCTCGGGGTCAATAACGAGGCAGCGTCTACCTTTTACGGATAATTCTCCGCACGTGACTAGCTTTGATTTCGTAATTGATGATTTGCACGTCACCATCCACACGTGTGACATCTGAAATTGACCGATGGAACTTATTTCCTTTAGGTCAATAACGTTCCGAAGGGCGTCTCTGAAGTCTTGGGCTCTGTACGGTCGACCACTTAAGTCAGCATGCAGGAAAACGGAGTCCACAACCATCTTACCGGTAGGAAGACGAGGTATCACAACACGGTAGTCATTGCTGCTGGCTGAAGCCTGAGCAGCACCTCGGCCAGGGGCCGATAAATCCTTTGGAGCGGAGAACATGAAAAAAGCGACCGTTCGGAACGCCGTCTTCTTCTTCCACTGCACCACCCCTGACATGCTTTTCGAGTGTACGTTTTGGCCATGTGAACAGTACGACGAGCCGATGCACTGATGTTTACATTTGTATTTTGAGAGCCAAGATCCGCTATCACTCCACCGCGTCAAGTGCCGCATCTCTAGAAGAGCAAGAGTGTTCGTACCATCGACAGGTACATCTTGCAGTGCTAGAACATCGATTTTGATGTACGATATCCTTATTAAATAAGAAATTCAGAAATAGACAACGTTGACTTTTAGGGTTATTACTGCTAGTTTCGACAGTTGTCTCTCGTTCTTTACACTTTTGAGCGCGCATATAATTCGTGTGTTCAATGCAAAATAGCTACATGAACATTCGTGGATGAGAGTTCTTTCTGACAGCATACTGGCTTCTCACGGCAGCACTGTACCAGATTAATGAGACCCGAGCGAGACAGCTTTTCACGCAACTTTGTGGAACAACCCAAATCTTCTTTTCCGCTTCGCATAAGCTTGTGAAATATTCCTGGGAAATTAACTAATGTGTCAGTGTAACAGCACATGGAAGTCCACAGGCCTGTGTGCCACATCTTACCAAAAAAAAAACGGATACGCAGCCATTCCCGCGGATGGTATGATTTTGATCAGCGGCCGATTTTGAGGAGGCCGGTAGGGCGTTGGTGGTGCCGCGTCGTCACGGTACAATTATAACTATTCGCCACGTCGACTTTATTACCGGTGTCGGTGCCATCAGCATTGCCGGCTTCAGAGAAGCGCGATTGAATACCGCGCAAGAGAAAAGTACAGTGTACACCACCGATGCGAAAACATACAATTTTAAAGGACCGCGACGGAAAGCGCTTCTGTTGCGACTTCGGAACTCTTGGCCGTCGCGACCGAATGTTTCTGCTGCGACGTCAGAATTGGTGTCGTAACGTCGGAGTCGCTGTCAGGATATAAAGCTGTTGTTCCGACTTCAGAACTCTTGTTGTCGCGACAGAATGCTTCTGTTGCGAAATCAGAATTTCTGTCGTAATGTCAGAAATGTCTCCCAATTAAGAAATGTCAACAACTTCTGTCGTACAACAGAATTTCTGTAGTTGCGACAGGAATTCCTTTTGCCTTTTTCAACCGGGCACTACAGAAGCTTGTCGCATCACACAATTTCAGTGCACTTCTGTTGTCATCATTGGGTACATGTTGCGGCGATAGGTTTCCGTTGTGAAACAGTTCTCTGTAGTACAACAGAACTTTGTCCATTACTTCAGGAACACTTCTGTTATGACAACTGGAGGCCTGTTGCAATGATAGGCTTCTGTCGTACAACAACATTTTTCTGTAGTACAACAGAAGTTGGTCGCATTACTTCAGGAACACTTCTGTTGTGACAATTGGGGGCCTGTTGCCACAATAGGTTTCTGTAGTATTTCAACAGCTCTCTGTAGCACTGCAGAAGTTTTTCGGGTTACTTCAGGAACATTTCTGTTGGGACAACAGGGTGCCTGTAGTGATGACAATTTTTTCTGTAGTACTACAAAAATCTGTTGTAGAGCTTCAGCTTTCTGTTGTAACAACAGACATACGACAGACTGTACTTCTGTAGTAGCAACAACAGATGTCTGTTGTACATCAGAAAAGTCTGTCGCTCCATCAGGAATCTGTAGTTACTACAGAAAAATCCTGTTGTACAACAGAAATTTCTGTAGTACTGAACACAACCTCTGTTGTCATTTTCAACTGGGATGCCATTCGCGCGATGGTAAATCAGGCGATCAAACGACCTAGCGACTAATTTCAGCACTGCGGTTCTACATTTAGGCAGTGGTGTTGACTACAATGAAAGGACGTTTCAGTAAACTGTGTCCCACTAACGCATTTCCGTCCCTTTTTCATATTATATTGCCAATGTAGTAGCCATTGATCAATCGCCAGCCCTCTGGACGCCTATTATTATTATTATTATTATTATTATTATTATTATTATTATTATTATTATTATTATTATTATTATTATTATTATTATTATTATTATTATTATTATTTGATTTGAAAATATATTACACTTGACAGGAAAAGGAAATCGACATTCAGGCTGGCAACTGCTACTGGAAGGAACACAACCCCTGCCTATAGTCTTCAGAAACATCAAAATGGAAAATATGAAGAAGGAGAGGAAAAAAACCATGCAAAGAGCACGCATACATGCACTCGTCCATCCAGCCACATCAATTCAGTTATTCATTTACTTCAGTATCCCTTCAGGCGCTCCCCGGTAAATTGTATCCGTTGCAAATAGTGCATTAACTGCGAGAGCACTGGCGAAAATAAGAATGTTTAAAAACGTGTCGCATACGCCCAATGGCCGCCTCTGAAGTTTCGATCGCTTCACGACTACGACTTCAGAAGGACCTTCTGTTGGGCTATTTGGTCTAACACTGTAAATTCCTATTAAAAAAAATAGCACAAGAAATATACATACACATAAAGAAGACACGAAAGGCGCGGACAAGCGCTTATCCGCCTCTTTCGTGTCTTCTTTATGTGTATGTATATTTCTTGCGCTGTTTTTTTTTTAATTTACGGCTATGACGTTGCGCTGCTGAGCACGAGGTCGCGGGTTCGATTCTCGACTGCGGCGGCCACATTACGCACGGGACGGAATGCAGAAACGGTCGTGTACAGGACATTGGGCGCACGCTGAAGTCGCCTCTAGCTGCGCCCATGAATCCAGAGCCATTCACTACAGTTTCTCTTACGGTCCGTCCCTCTGTTGCTTGGTTAAACCCTGTCAGTCTTAAACCATCATCATCATCTTCATTATCAGTCACCATCACGAAAGGAAATTCGCGAGGCCGATCCTTCAACGAGCCTGAAGTGCATTTTTCAATTAACTTTGAGTTTTATAGTGGCTGCTGCCGGCGGCTCTATAGGTGTTCTGCGAATGGTTGCGTATCAGCACGTATAGCGGAATGGCGTAAGCGAGCAGCAGCGAGAATGATCGCGCTCGCCGCGCGTGCTCCACACAAGAGCGTGGAGTTCTCTGCCGCGCAAACCACGCTCGCGTGTCGTCCCGCGCACTGCAGCGGCGCGTTCACCTCGGTTCGCGACGGAGAGCGTGTTTTTTTCCGCGGGGACAAACTCCGGACGGCGAGCATATCAGTCGAGGTCTGCGCCTCGCGTTGCTAACAGCTGACGATGCAGGGGATTACAAGGTTAACGCACTCATTCGCGTGCATTGCGTTCGCTTCAGCATGGACAAGAATTTTTCGTGAGAGAGAGAGAGAGAGAGACAAAACGACGAACTCCGAAGTGACTCCACTTCGTTGCATCTAAAGCGAGAATAGTGTAGCACAGTCCTTTTATCGAAGGACTCTCACAGCAGTCAAAACAAGCAGTTCTAGTAGTCATTTGGAGACGAAGGCTCAAAAGTCGCGCTGCAGGCCCGACTTCTAGCATGTACCGCACAAACGTGCTAGAATTCTTCCAAGTGAAACTGTGTAGAAACGCGTTTGCCTCTAACTTTTGAATACAAACATACACACTTACTGCAATCAATAAAAAGTCAATTATTCAATTGTAGGTGATTGGGCTGCCCGCAACGACAATTATCATCTCACGTCGTGTCCCCCTGGCCACATAACTGATTTGCACAGGTGGTCCTCGCGTGCCTGCCAGTGCCTAATTTTAAGAAAACCAAGAAGCTTAATTCTGAACACCCAATATTTCCCGCACTAGCGACTGTCAGCCTTCCCTCTTCTGAAAAGATAAATTTTCATTCATTCATTCATTCATTCATTCATTCATTCATTCATTCATTCATTCATTCATTCATTCATTCATTCATTCATTCATTCATTTGCGCTTCTTATTGACTTCTCATGCCATGGCTTTAATTCATCCAATGCTTCCCACTATTTCTCGTGCGGCCGCTTGCTTTCTCTGACGGGCAATAAATGTCGAAGACTTCCGATCTTGCTTCGGACATCCCGTCAATATAGATTAGGACACAACTACAGTGTAGAAAAGTTGCGTATTCGTCTGCTTCGACTATAGACGCACATTTTACGGGCGTCACCACCGCAACCAGTCGCGAGACACCAACCACGGCGCACGTCCCGCATCTCCGGTTCTCAAAACACGCTGCGCAGACGGGTTATATACCTCCGTACGCTGCTCAGTAAACGGTGACAAGTGGGAATAGCTGGACATGAAACCTCATTGCAAAGAGAAATAAATCGATTTATAGCATTTTTACTCCATTTGTCCGTCACTGTTTGGAGCGGCGACATTGTTTTGTTTTCATCAAGCTACACTTAAGCGCTTGAATTCCTTCGCAGACAAAACGAAAACTTCCCAGATTGAGTCACATACCACGACTAACATCGCATTACCAATTAGACGAATTCCATAAGCGAACTGAATGCAAAGACACGTGCGAGGCAAATACCCGAATGTATTTTTCCTCATTCCTTCAAGCTGCTTTGCTTTTCTGATATCAAGCAAAAAAAAAAGAACGAATGAGAGAGAGAGAGAGAGAGAGAGAGATTCCACTTGATGATTCCTATAGGCATAGACGCTAGCTGTTCGGAAAAAAAAATGTACTCATTGGCCCCCCACACTGATGGACAAAGTCTTCTGCAACAACACCAACGCAACAAAACTGCCAGTCAAAAAGTACAGGGAAGAGTACGAAAAGGTCTCGTATACAGGTGATAAAGGTAATATGCACATTGTCGAGGTCAATGATGCAACTTTCAGAGAAAATAGGAACAAGATACCTGCCGAGAGATGGGTAGGAGGCATGAGCTACGATTATCAGCTATGCCCAGCGAAACAATGGACGTGGGTTGCCCGATGTGCATATCTCTGGCTGATTGGTTCAAGAGGTTTAACGTTCCGAAGCAGCACTGGAGCTATGAGATACGCAACTGTCTCCGATTACAATTTACACTGGCCTGTGTAATCAGAAATGGAGCTATTTAGTACTATTTCGTTCCCAATGCAATGTCAGGGATTTTCCTCAAAATAGAGAAAGCATAAAAATATCGTGAATCGACTCTCATTTAGATTACGCGTATCTTATGCTCCCTGTCTGTCCGCCAATGCATCCGGCTTCCCCGCGATGCGCACGCACGCGCGCATTCGAAACGTGCACAGCGTCTTCCAAGGCAAGGGACGACGCGCGCGATCCCCTGCGCAGTGTACGTGCATGGCGGACAGCCCGTGCCAGTCGAAGGACGACGGCAACCCGACGCGATGTCGCCGTTACGTCCGGCGACGGCGAGGTTCCCGCACAGGCACGCAAGGTCTGTCCGTGGATTCGACGGCTGCGAGCTTCGATGCCACTCCGCATTAGCGTGGGTATAGACGAGTGTTACGCTCGCTTACGCGGCAGCTCTTATGCAGCGCAGAATTGAACAGCGTTGCTCGAGGAGCTCCCGTGGCCCCGCTGGTATAGAGAACCTCCTGTTATGCCGAGTCTGTCAAGTACGACTGTCCAGATTGTCATGCGCGTTACATGTCACTAGCAATTCTTCGCTGTTGAATGAGTAACCATACAGAATATTTAGTGGAAGTTTCCTCACAGCTGGTCGAGTACACCTAGGCACTTCTCATGAGTTGTGAATGCAAAAACATTAAGACATAAACGTTCACTTGAACACCGCTGAGTAGTCCTTCGAGTTTTGCGGTGCTAGTAATGTACCATACCGGTACGTGCTGCCTAAGCCAGCAAGCAGCGGCAGCCTGCGATGCCAACGTCTCATGCCACCAATGTCCTGCGCGATGCGAGACTCTCCCCTCACGCAACATCTGGTGCCCTAGCGGGGCAGCAGATGTTCCCTCAGGCCAGATTTGCTCCGTCGAGGCCCGTTCGTGCCGAGGGCTAGGGTGATGCGGTGTCGCGGCGATATGCCCCCACCCCTGACGCAACGCCTGGCGCGCCATGGCGGCAGCAGGGCTGCCCTTTCGCCTGCTCTGCTCCGTCGAGGCGAGCTCGTGACGTGGCGTCGCAGACAATTGGAATTCAGTTGCCGTTTCGCTGCTCCAGATGATAGACGCTGGCTTTTTCGCTCAATGAGCCATTTGACGCTTTCGCATTAATAAAGAGCGACGCGACAACACAAACTCCACGTTCGGCTCCAATTACTGCTCGTCTAGTTTCTTCTCTGGAAACTCAATATCTATACATCCTTTACGTATTGGCGGCAATATTGTAAGCGCGGCAACATCAAACATTATGTATCCTGCAGTGTTACCTCCAGTCTTTTGGATCACGTAGCAGAAGACGTTTATTTATTGATTGATTAATAAGAGCGATGAATATGAATGGAATGCCTTGGCACTTTGTACCACTTGTTTTTATGAATAAAGTTATTATTATAAATTATAAAATTATAAAAAACATGTTAAGCGTAATGATACTAGAGGCATTCAATGTTTATACCTTTTCGAGCGAAGTCAGGCCAGCTGCGTCTGCTGGACGTTCCGAGCTCGCGCACCTGAGCTCGGGCCGTTAAAATCACAACACTTATTTGTCGTCCTTTCTAAGACGTCAGTAAGAGTGCAAGATGCGTGCGAAACAAAAAAAATAAATAAAGAAAGAATAAGAAGGTGCGTGTGAGCGTGCCATTTGTTGTGCAGCATGACATGAATGGCGAATTTCTTTTCGGTAGTTTTGACAGAACAGCAGACAGGTCCACGGCTAAAACACGAAAGTGCTACAGCTAGTCAAGTGCGGAAAAACACCAAATTTTAGAGAAGCCAACGATGTGCCCTATTCATATGAAGAAACTTGCAGTGTCGGTTTCATCGAGGACTTTGCAGGTATCATAGTCATTTTTTCTTTATTTTCTTGCAGAACAGGTTCTATTCCGCTCACTTCTTTCTACCTCTCCCCAAGCATACGTAGGGCGCGCTTGTGGTACACAATGAGCAAGCCCGTGCTCCGTTTCTCCATGTGCCCTGTCTTCTCTGTTTCGTGTAGCCAAAGCGCTGCTCTTACTGCAGGGGCCGCCGAGGCGATGATTCCCCACGCAACGTCGCTGCGTCGCGCGTCGGCACGAAGTGTGTCGAAGAGAAACGCGAGACGCTCGCTCCTTGGCCTTCGAAGCGGCGTCGAATTGCCGCTGCTACGCAGGGGCTGCTGCAGCGGGGAGGCGTCGCACGCGCGAATCGCATGCACAGGCCGTGCATGCCGTCCTTGCGTCAGCCGGAATCGCTTGGCAGCGCAGCCGAGCCAACTCGCAGAGCGTCTTCCGACGGCAGCGTTAGAAACGGTGAACGTTAGAAAGCAACCTTAAGTTGACATATTTCTTCCTGACTCGGTTTGTAGTTGCGTAAGTTTGTTGTTAGCGGAGAAAATAAAAGACAACGATTCCATTTTCACTTTTTGTGCCAGAAGCGAAGGTGCCGGTCTTTATTGTTCTGAAGGATTCCTTTGTGTTGTCCATTCTTCCTTTTTGTCTTTCTGTCGTTTTCCTAACCTACCCCCCCCCCCCCCTTTTCCTCTTCTCCAGTGCAGGGCATCTAGCCGCGGGTATCCTCTGGTTAACCCCTTGTCCTACACTCAGTTTTCTCTCTCTTTCGTGCAGCTCCCTTTGTGCGCACAGTACATACTCTCTCCCTCTCTTTTTTCTTTCTTTCTATACCCTCAGCTCCATATATATGGCAGGGTAGCAAACAGGACGTTCATGTTGGCTTTTCCTATTCTTGCTCTCTCTTATCCATCTGTCTCAAAATTCACTAATATAAGCATTCGGTTCCTTTAGGATGCAATGCACCGTTTGATGGTTCCGTGGAATAATTGTTCGTGGATAAACTGTCAACCACTTCAGAGCAGACGCTGCCCAAATCCCATGACCTCACGAGAAGGTATTTCATGTTTGTGCCTTTTCTGGCTTACCAAGACCGCAGTCGCGGTCGGACTGAGGTTTCTGTTGTTCCAGATATGTAATTTATAAAATCAGCTTAACATATTTTCTACGCCGGCTGGTTTATGAATGTCAGCAATACATATACAGTCCTGTGTACAAACTAACGATCGCACGCACCGTTTGTGCGGCGCTGTAGAATACATGGCAGCCGCCGTAAGCGCTCAGACGAATCAGATGCGAACGTATGCAAGCGTCTTGAGACATGCGCTAAGCCCAACCGGGCAAGGTTAAATAAGCCTGCAAGGCTATAACCCCGCCTGGAAACAATGACGTTGTCCTCATTACCAGCACTACTCAATTTCATTGCAGCTGTACCACTTTGATCCTATCACACTTTTCGTATATAAAAAGAAAATTATATGGAACCTGTAAGTAAACGCGCATAACATGTTCTCCAAACGAGATACGGCTAGAACGTTTCCTCCCCATGAGAGCTCAGAAGACGTGCACATAGACTCACTTATGCAAACATGAATAAGTAGACATGCATGCATACAGACTCAGATACGTTCTTCTGTATACAAAAGCATCATCTGAGCGTGCGTCCCACGCGTACATACAAACACAAGATCTTTATCAAGACGATAAGACAATCGTATATCCAATGGCAACGCGTGTGCGTGAACTTTTATTCTTTCTTTGTTTCTTTCTCTATTTCTCTTGGTTATTTATTTCAGAAGCAGTTACAGCGTACAGCGTGACAACACGAGTGACAAATTTCGCCTAAAGAGGACCATCCTCGATCCTTTATCGGCCTATGAGACGGCAGGTAAACTTTTTGTCCGGAAGGAGGGAGACCATTTTCGCTGTTCGGTCAAAATTGCGAATTTGTGGCGACCGCGAGCAACCTCATAAAACACATAAATACTTCATTGTGCCGTGCATTGAGAGTTTCCTCGGAGGCCACCGTGTCTCGTCAGCACATTTTGGAAGCGCCGGGGGGAGACTACATCGCGCATTACGCAACAAATCTGTACGCCGGTGATGACGAGGTTCGTTGTCAATGTCGGGAATAGACGCTCTGTCTATCACGGCGGCCGCCAACGCAAGTGCGGCAAGGAATGACATTAGAGGATGTCGCCCTCACTTCTGTAGATGAGGAGCAAGCAAGCTTCAGATCTCGTATTATATGCCTTTTCTGTTTCTTGCTGTCTTTCTGTTTTCCTCATGCGCCATGGCTAGCAAGTTTTCCTCGTTAAGCTCGTCGTTTGTGACCTGTTTTTCTTAAGAGGGTTCCAGATGTGAAGCTGGCTCATGGCACTTGGCCAAAGTGGTAAGGCGTTCGCTCGAAGCGTTGGACAGACAAATCTATCGCTGTTGTTCTTTCTGAAGGGCTCCTTTGGCCGTGCGTACAGAGAAGCCCTTGAAGATGAGAGTACCTTCTGCGCAATAACAATTATGCACGTATCCTAAATTATTCAGCGAATTCCATCATTTATTATAATCTTTCAGCTTTATGTTACAAGAATACATATAGCGCGAAGAGGTAACAACAAGACGACAAGAGACAAGGACTATCTGTTGCCTTGTTGTTAGAAATTCACACTATACACCCTTGTAACAGTGGAATGTCGACTAGACCAATGTGCCGCCCTTTCAGCGTGCCTCATTTATATTGTGCGCGCGCGTGTGCGTGCGTGTGTGTGTGTGTGTGTGTGTGTGTGTTGAGAACAAAGGTGCCTTGGAAGCGAACTTCGGAAAAAGCGCCTTCCAGAAGTACGTGTCCACGATCATTTCCGAATGAGTTATTTCAGACACACTCTTTACAGAGTACCTTCTTTACGATGTTGTTATATAGTGGAATGAAATGAGATCTCTTCCCGGTCTTGCTTTCAGGCGGCGTCTTCCACCTCAAATACCGATATGCAGATGTACTATCGCGATCGATGTGAGTTGCAACACGAGAGTCCGCTTTGTTTGTTTTTCTGCGTAGGTGCTGGCCATGCTGTCATACATGCAGTGCCTGTGTGGCAGCATGACAGCGCCTACGCAAAAAAAAAAAATTGCTCAAAACCGTTACGATTACTGGTAGCACTCTGTTTACAAGAAAAACGACACTTGTCCCATTGAAAAAACTGATGGGTGTATGCCGCGTTGCAACGCAGAAGGCCACAGAAGCGCTGCTGCGATTTTTGAATGCTACCGGACTGAGTGACCGCGTGTGATAGCGAGCTGGAAACTGTTGCTACGACAGCAATATCAACAGCGGTCTTTCTTTTAATCATGCCCTCCCCCTTCGGCCTGTGCATTGTAGCCAATCGGGCGCAGTCCTGGTTGACCTCCCTGCCTTTCATTTACCTTTTTCTCTCTCTCACTATATATATATATATATATATATATATATATATATATATATATATATATATATATATATATATATATAGAGAGAGAGAGAGAGAGAGAGAGAGAGAGTACATGGTAGATGCAGCAAGACCGCAGCTTTTACATAACCCGCGGTGGTCGCATTTCGATGGGGGCGAAATGCAAAAAACTCCCGTGTCCAATGCATTGGGGGCGCGTTAAAGATCCCCTGGTGGTCAAAATTAATCCAATGTCCCCCACTATGGCGTGTTTCATAATCAAAACGTGGCTTTGCCTGTAAAACTCCAGAATTCACTTCATTCCCCTCGCTTTTACACAACAAGAGGTCACCAACTTCGAAGTTGTTGGAGTCCCGTCCCCCCAAACTTTTCCTAAGCACACATTGCCAGCTTGCCTGTATGTGGAATCGGACCGTATTTCCTGGAACTGCGTTTTTCATCAACGTTGCGCACTGGTGCGCCTCACCTTTCTTCAAGGGTGCGCATGTATAAGCTTGTGCATAGGAATTTATAGATTACAGTGGCTATAAACTCACAAACACACACACACACAAACACACACACACACACACACACACACACACACACACACACACACACACACACACACACACACACACACACACACACACACACGTCCTTTCAAGCGTCCACCTCACAGTATTTGGCTGGGTACAAGAAATAGGTTCACTCAGTCAAAAAAACTGTGGCTTACTGAGGGTAGGAATAGGCAGATTCGAAGGAATAGGAAGTGTCCAATGCGTGACACCAAGCCTACATGGTAATTGTTACATGGGTTATCTATTTTTGTAATATTCCCCTCGCTTAGCCCACAGCCGCCCCGAGTGCCGCCGTTGCAGTCGACGTCTTGCGCTCCCTTATCGGGGCTCTCTACGCGGCAGACAAGCCAGGCCGGCAGAGCGCGTCGTCCGCCGGAAAAGCGCGCGCTCGCCTACAGACAGAGCTGGACTCCTGCACATGGATCGCGAGAGCTTTGCGATTACGTGCGCGCGCGGAAAGGCAAGAGGAGGACAAAGGAAGTTGGAGTGGAGGCGAACAAGGGCAAAATAAAGAAAGAAAAGGTGGAGAGATAGAGAGATAGAGAGGGAAATGCTCTCGTGGTGGGTGGTGGCGAGACGTACGGGTCGCCGTGATAAGAAAATGTGCCGAAGGCCGCCCCGGGGCAGAAAGGGGTTTCTCTCGAGATCTCTCGCTGGCCGCAGCGCGACAAGCGTAGTTATAATGACACGCCGGTGACCAGGCAGCCTGTAACAGTCGGCGGCAATGTGAGGCCTATTACAGCGCGCTGGGCGTTTGTACTCACCGGTGCGCCTGTGTGTCCGGGACAGAAGTGTCCTAGTTACTTCCATAGCGCCGCGCACAGCTAGCAGCGGCCGTCGTGTGAACGCGTCTGGCTACCTGCAGATGAATGAACTGGTGAACAAAAATGCGTGGAGACATAGTTTTAGCGTGCATGCGCAAAAACCACATTCAGGCTGTGGAAAACGGGAAGCGTATAGCGTATGCGCAATGGTCAGTGCACAACCATTTTCTACGTGCTGCAGTAATAAAATTGCGTCAGCACAAAATTTGGTTGCCATTTACAAAGTAAAACACGTATCGTCATAAGTGTGGCCCTTTCTTTTCACTCCATTGAAGAACAGCCTTCCCACATGCATAATACAACTGGCCATTGAAGAACAATCTGCCTACGTGCATAATACAACTGCCTTACGCCTCTACTCCTTCCCATCGAATTTGTATTATTCGACTTTAATTATTGCGTGCTATCATCATCATCATCATCATCATCATCATCACGTCGTCGTCGTCGTCGTCGTCGTCATCTTTAAGTCTACTCTAAGATGAAGGCCTCCCCCAGCAATCTCCAATTACCCCTGTTTTGCGCTAGTTGACCCCCTCTCATACCTGCGAATTTCCTAATTTCATCACGCCACCTAATTTTCTGCCATCCTCGACTCCACTTTCCTTCCCATGATACCCATTCTGCAACTCTAATGGTCCGGAGGTTATCTACCATATGCATTACATGGCCTGCCCAGGTGCCAGAAATCTGGCTCTTATGGTGTCAACTAGAATTACGGCTATCCCCGTTTGCCCTCTAATCCCCACCGCTGTTTATATGTCGCTAAAGTTACGCCTAACAATTTTCCTTCCATCGGTAGTGACGTGGTCCTTAACTTCTTCTCAAGCTCCCTTCTTGGGCTCCAAGTTTCTGCCCCACATGTTAATACATCTAGAAAGCAATGATTGTAGCCCTTTTCTTTTCAATTTATTGCAGTAAGCTGCCGATCATGACTTGGCAATGTCTGCCATACATGCGCCCCCCCCTACCCTCTCTTATTCTTATGCAAGTCTACTTCTCATCGTCAGGGAACCCTGTTAGTAATTGACCTATAGAAACCGTACCCTTGTCCAGATTGCAGAGGCGGACAACGAATCATGAATTCTCGGTCTCTAAATAGGCTATTCAACATTACCCTTGCCTTCTACCGTGTCAATCCTCAATCCTAATCTTGCATTCTAGGCTGAGGTTCCCAAACATGCAAGCTCTTAAGAGTCCAATTTTCTGATCTCGTAAAGGCGGTGTCTCTTTTTACTTCACGCCCATGGTACAAAGCTTTCCAGGCAGCCCTGCTCTAGCGGAAGTGAAACAAAGTAGGTCGGTGCAGACAAAAGACCAATCATGGAATAAAGAGAAAATCATGCCATGCTTCTGGACAGGAAATTTCCCGTTAGCTTTCGATACGCGAAGGATGGTGGCTCAAACAAAAATGTGCGCACACAGCGTGTGCTACGCAAGTATCCGGCAGTCCAGTGTAATCAGCGCTGTTGCCATAGTTGAAGCGTGCCGAAAGAGAAGTTGGAGAACATCGGGGGGAGCCGTGGGATAAATGAGAAGAATAAAGAAGTTAGAAATGATGACATGCCGTTTGTTTGATCCATTTGACATATTCGGGCTGATTACATATTTTGGCGCAGTCGACAGGTGAACAAAGATGCCGATGGCTTTCTTCGTGGAGGTGTACAACGATCGAGTGGTATTCAATGGCAACCAAGTCCAGGATGATTCTCCGGTCGACCTCTCTGTGAACACAACGGGTAAGCTCCTGGATCATGTTCTGGATCGAGCTTCTGTGTCGCCCGAAGAACTTGTTAAACGAGGTTCGGCGACGGTGAATATCCCGGTGGACCTCTCAGACCAGCTGGTACTCGGACGACCATTCGGTCGTGCAGTGTCATATGACCGGTAATCAACAATTCTTCAAGTTATAGCGATGTAAAAACAACAATTTTCGCAACAGAATGCCATGGCGGAAGCTCTCCTGTCTTCTTTACGCCACAAGAGAAATCACACAGCTGATATTTTACGGCCAGAAACTTTTTACGGGTCTTCTGATAACCCAGAAGGAAGAATTACTTTTTACGAAGCCGCAGCGAAATACAACGGGTGGCCGTCAGACCAAGACCGGGTCTTATACGTGCCACAGCAACCCTCGCGGAACGGACGAGGTCAGACAGGCCGTTTGGGGTCGCGGCGTGAACCACCCGGAGAGACGAATGTCGAGCGCGCTGTGTCTACAGGCACGCACCGTTGTGCCTAACGCCACCTCGCCCCGGCCACAGGCAGCCGTGCCGTCCCCGCACGACGACACGCTCTCGGCGCCGATGGCTGTCACGTGCGTTCGCGAGGCGTCGTCGGGGCGCCGCGCGTCGTTGCGGATTTCCGTTCGCTCTCGATTTCGTATTCGGGGCCATGATCGCGAGCCGATTAAACCAGCCGCGGAAAAACACCGTTTCTATTTCTCCGCTATCGGTCTTGATGCTCCGTTCGCCACACGCTTTCATAATCTCGAATCGTTCCTTTTATTTCCTCCATTACTTGTTCAAATATACTTCGCGCGGAGTCCTCGCTCGTCGCTCGCGAAGCTTTAAGGTTCTTGTATCTCGTTCTCGTGGCAGATCAGTTGCCGGGGGCCCCGTTAAATCCGAGGAAAGCGTAGACAGCCTTTCAACTCCCACCTAAAGGAGTTTCTAACGGCGCCGCTATTTTTGGACGGCTACAAAGAAAAACGAGCTCTCGGGGCGCAGATTCCGCCGGCGCTCCCTGGCGGGGGATGTTCTCGCGCTCAACACGAGTGCACGGCGAAGAGCGAGCTGATTTGCATATACCTTTGTTTCCTCTTTATTTATAATTTCTTGCGCCCCTCCTTGTGAAGCTATTACATCATAACTTATTTGATTGATACAGTAAAATTTTTAAAAAGCTATTTAGTTGCTTGGTTGGCTAGTTTAATTAAAAGAAAAATCTCGGGAAAAATTTAGCGTGATTGCCAAGGAAGGAAATCATTCTTCGCGTCTTTATCTTGAGTTCCTAATCATCCAAACCATGGCGCGCACAGTTATTCGCAACAAAGGCAATCTGCCGTCAATGTATGCCAAGTGCCTTACTCATGTTTAGAGCCGTACATAAAAAAAGGGCGCCAACTCTGACGCTTGTTTCATTGTGAAGAAGGCTCCCGTAGGGGAGCCGAAACCTAAATATATTTTTTAAACCATTTTGGTAGGTGTGTCAGTCGGTCGGTCATTTAGTTAGTTAGTTAGTTAGTTAGTTAGGTAATTAATTAGTAAGTCGATTAGTTAGTTAGTTAGTTAGTTAGTTAGTTAGTTAGTTAGTTAGTTAGTTAGTTAGTTAGTTAGTTAGTTAGTTAGTTAGTTAGTTAGTTAGTTAGTTAGTTAGTTAGTTAGTTAGTTAGTTAGTTAGTTAGTTAGTTAGTTAGTTAGTTAGTTAGTTAGTTAGTTAGTTAGTTAGTTAGTTAGTTATACCACCAGGCATTCATCGCAAAGCGCTTACTTGTCCGACACGCAGTATCCGACATCACAAATGGTTGGCATCTGCAGCTTACGAACATTTTGGCACAAGAACGTCATTGTGATTGCTGCCTCATATTATGAAGCGCCCACGGCACACTATTCTTCCATATTAGATTAAAAGGTAATCGAGATCAATGTGCTTGCAGCTCCAGTATTTCTTCCTGTCGCAAAAGACCTCCTATTACCCCCCCCCCCCCCACCTCTGCCGGGACCTACCATGCAAAGAAGCCCAATGGTCTATGGCCGAATTCTCATGTTCTTCGCTATAACTGCTCATAAGAGAACAGTCCAGGCAATCATCCTGCTAGTTACATTATTAACGAATGCGTCCGGCCAATGGGAAATGGTTCTTACACACAAAAAGATTCGTGAATTCAGCTTTCCCAGCCCAAATTCTGAAAAACTGCCTGTTATTAGTAAGTAGAACCTCTTTTCTCTCTAAAGCTCTCGCTGACAACAATTGAAAGCGAAGATTTCACCAAGGAAGGGAACGAACAGGTCAGCGAAATGTTCAAGAAAGTCTCTCCAGCGGAATGCGAGCTTAATGATATTAAGAATAAAGATGGTACGCATTTAATTGTGCACGTCTTCTCATGCAGGTGTGAAATATGCTCTGTGAGATGTGAATTTTCGGAAAGAGCAGGGACGCTGTCACACGTACGCTACTAGAGGCATTTCTTATAACGCAAAAAGAAGACAAGTTTGTAAGCGACACATCGATATTTTTGTACGCCTCTGAGATGCGGTATCTCGAAAAAGTACTGGTATGGTGGGCATGCGCTCTGCCGGAATAGATACCGTATATGCGGGAATTTACATATATCCGTCGCCAGCAAACGGTGACAACTCCTCTATTTATTTTAATGTTAATAACTTTGAACAGAAAAATAAACACTCATGTCGACGTTAAACAAAGGGGAAAAAAAGAAATAGAAGGTAGGAATGTTAAACCGAAAAGCCTCTGGTTGACTACTCTACGCTGTGTGTGGGAACAGGGGAATAGAAAGAATAGAAACAGAAGAGAATAATGACACGGTGAATGAGTGCGCGGGCCATATCAAAGACGCTCATACAAGCCAGTCGTTTTCAAAAAGCATAAGACAAAGCCTTCTGCGACGATGATGATTGGAGACTGTATTTCAGTAACGTCAGCATGAATAGTAGACGATACTCTAAACGACGCAGTGTGCTAAACGTTGACTCTCTTTGTGTATCAAATCTAGGACAGTGATATAATAAGTGGACGATGTTTTCTTTGCAGTCGCATAGCTCACATGCCGCACTCTCGGCCGTTCCAATTAGCGTCACCGAGAAGCACTCGTGAAGGCAACCCTTAACCGAAACCCACAACTTGGAGATGCTTCGGATCAGTGCAGCCCGGGCGGACGTCCGAGTTAGAGCGAATAGTTCAGCTTTATGCGCCTAAGGTGTGGCATTTCATTCGGCTAATCAGTGTGCGCGGGCTACAAGTCCAAACTGCCTCGCAGCTTCTGCCTTAGAGAGTGGGGCGTCAACCACTCTGGTCTAACTGGGTCGATAACCGAACGTTTTTTAACAAAGAGGCGCATGCCATCAGGTGGTGTCTCTGCGTCGTCTGTCCGACTGTACGAAACTTGTGGGTGCAGCGCTAATCTCGCGTTACTGAGCTTAGTTCTTCACGCCTCTTCATATATGACGAGGGCATGATTCTGGGTTAGGCTCACCTCGAAAAGAAACTTCACACACACACACACACACACACACACACACACACACACACACACACACACACACACACACACACACACACACACACACACACACACACACACACACACATATATATATATATATATATATATATATATATATATATATATATATATATATATATATATATATATATATATATATACATATATAGTCCACAGACGTATTTCCCACGTGCAAGCCAAGCACTCTGAGGCGGTCGGCTTGTTAGCTGCATCGCATGGCGACACTTTAGTTATAAAAAGTGAGTGAGGGCATCTTCTAGCTGACGATAAAAAAAGAAGTCACGGGACGCGTCTCATCGTACGGTGGCACTGTGGCACGTTTCTTCGAGTTGAGACAAGTCGTGCCTTGTGAGTGAACACGCTTTAATGCTGAATAAAACTGCCACTTTCTCTTCAAGGTCTGCCATGGCGGCTTGGGGTACGCGTTCGTCACTGAAATCTGCACCGCGGCTCTCGTTTGCCTGGCAGACTCATATACCGATATGGCAGTGCGCGATATCTGAGCGAATATTTTTTAAAAGTGAAAGCTTTACTAACTGCGTCGAGCCGAGTTTCGCCGTCGCCAGCAATTTGACCTTCATTTGACCGCAGCTGTGCCATAGACTTGGCAACGCATCACGTGACTCTAGCCGAGCCGAGCTCCGCCGCCGCCGTCGCCGCCGTCTTGGAGCATGCGCTCTGCGCAGCTGGGTCGCCGCCTGGCCACGTGACTCGCCACGCGCCTGGCCAAAGCGCCGCGTTCGAAGAGTCATGCGAGCTTGGCCATGGATAAGAGCGAGGCGCGTTCTTTGAGTTTTGAGCCGTCGTCGCCAAGCGGCGTCTGACCACCCCGCGGATATCACCCGGTGAGCTGCTTCACTGGAGAGAGCTCAGAATGCAACTGGCGTCGCACCGCCGAGATTAAGGCAGCCATTGCGTCCGTTCGTACTTCGATGCTGCGCAAGTTCGCGGCGTCTCTCTGCATGTCTAACACTTGCGCTTTCCCTGTGGCACAACAGGCATCGCACCGTCGAGCGATGTGTGTCACCCAAGCCTAATCAATGTCATGTCTAGGCACCTATCTAGGCACAGCCGTCATACCTGGCTTAAAGATGATTGTACTCCTAAGTATAATAATCACAGCTAAATGAAAGGTTAACCAAGTGAAACCAAGGGTTAACCATGCTAAACCAAGCTATCGTGTTGCATATCCAGGGTTAAGTGAGCTAAGCCGCAGCCATTTGCACCAACACGATGTTTATAGTTCAATAAGTTTCAGACTCTGTGTAAGAACACTTAGTTTGAATCATCAGCAAATAACGAGGCTATAGCACAGGGTTGACATTCCTTAGTTCATTCGTTCTTGCTTTGCATGTAGCTGGCGTGCACGATCCCCATATTTTTAAGTTTCCTTTTACACACGTTTTGATTATATGCCTTCCGTTGTGCTGCCCTGTCGTACCGCGTACCATCCTATAATCCTTGTCTTTCTGCTGACGCAAGTCTGTCTTTTCTTTCCTCGCAGGTAATCGCATCGAGGTAGAAGCTACCTCGCTTATATTTGAGCGCTTGACGACTGCCACCGAGGAGCGGCGGCGTACAAAAATGTGAGCTTCAGTCCATCGATCAGATTCTGCTAAAATTGCCTTTCAAAGAAATCTCGAAGTGCCCCGAGCTACAGGTTCTGAACAAGCAAAACGACAAAAGAAAAGAAAAGAAAAGAAAAAGAAACAAAAGAGCAAGTCGAAGAGAACGACGGAAGCCTCGGAGATGCGCCCACGCCGCGGCCCACTCCGCGGGCATCCCCGACGAAAAGGACTCGGCACGGTTTCGGAAGCACCTGCCGTCACGGAACGTAGCACAAGGAGCGCTTCGGCAAACAAGCGCGACACAAGTGGCGGGAGGATAGGAACCTCATCCCGGACTTCTCTTCCCAGAAGGATCGTGACCCCAGATAACGAAGAGATACCCCAAAATAGCCGCGCGCGCGCTCTCGCACGTGAGCCCAACCTCGCAAGAAACAGCTCAACCGCATCCCTTCGAGAGCAGCCACCTTGGAAGAGCTAGTTCGCAAGGCTCTCCTATGTCCTGGAAATGTCAGGAGACGAGCGGCGGGTCACTCGGCGCTGCATGGAATGGCGTCGCTGTTGCCGTTGTTGTCGAAAGGGCACCCCGGCAAAGTCCTGCTCCTCGATTAAGTCTTCTTTCTTTCTTTTTCTTACTTTGTTTCTTTCTTTCTTTTCGTCTATATTCGGCGATGAAATAGGGTGCCAAAACCAAAACACGTGCTGTTGTGCAAACAACCTTCTTCGGACTGCTACCACCTCAACTCCAGAACCCTCTCTCTCACCTTTCCCCTTGACCTCGCCTTCGCGCGTTTCCTTTCCAGCTTCTTAGCGGCCGATTGCGGGAACGCGTCTCGGTTCTTGGAAAACAGCACGCTGCCGCGTCGCGCTCTCTCCCCCTGGCTGATGGGTGCTCTCTATATTTTTCCTTCCCGCAATAAAGGCTATTACGAGCAAGCAGGACTACAATGTGTTCTAGTATTACTCTTCGTAGCAAGAAACGTGAAACCTAGAAGAGGTACTTTAGAAAAGTGGTTCGAAGGTGCTGTGGTCTGTAAATGGTGCGGCTGTCAAAAGAACACTGTTAAACGACGTGCAAAAATAAACAAACAAATAAAACAAGTTGCGCAATGATAAGCAACATATCAACAGCACAACGTTTCTCACAAGGTATTTTCACCAGTTAGCCCACATCGATCAGGATCGCGTGAAGAAATGTGGATGCGTGAAGAAGACGAAGAAACTTTAATAAAGAATAGTCCGGCAGTGCTTGCTGTGGTGGCCTCAGGTGACGGCTCGAAGTCCTTGGACTCGAGCGGCATCTTCGGCTTGCCGGACGGCCCAGAGCTGGTCTGCCAGCTCTGAACTTCTGATAGCCGCCTCCCAGCGGCGGCGACGCCTACGGAGAAGGTCCCCGGCG
Source organism: Dermacentor albipictus (assembly GCF_038994185.2). Lineage (NCBI taxonomy): Eukaryota > Metazoa > Arthropoda > Arachnida > Ixodida > Ixodidae > Dermacentor > Dermacentor albipictus. Next base: position 152,285,457 of record NC_091825.1, on the reverse strand, counting down.
GCTCCCGCATCCGGGGCGGCGTCGGGAAGAAGCGAGCTCGAGCCTTCTCCCACCCTGGCAACGGCCGCGATTATGGACGCGTCGCTAACGGAGCTGGTCTGATTGCCGTTGATGCCGGCACACTCCCAGAGCATGTGTCGCAGCGTTGCTCTCTGTCCGCATGTTTTACACGCGTCTGTTGAATATAAACGCGGATAGCAGTGGTGTAAGATAGCGGGGCTAGGGTAGGTGTGTGTTTGGAGCAAGCGTAACGTTACGGCCTCGTTCCTGTTCAATTTGTCGTGCGGTGGCGGGAATGTGCGTCTTTCGAGTCTGTAGTCTTGGGTGAGGTCTCTGAACGTGGTTAGGCGATCGCCCCACGCCCAGTGTGCTGCTTGTTGTGTTTCTGTTGTAGTGTCCCGATCCGGCAGATCCGATGCCCCGCTCTCGGGGGCGGAGGCGGCCACATAATCAGCGACGGCTCGGCGTGTGAGACCTCGAGCCGTGGCGTGGGCCGCCTCGTTGCCCGCGAGCGGAACATCGGTATGTGCCGGGGTCCAGAGGAGGAAGACCGTAGAATTTTGGCGTTGCGAGGGCGATGACGAGTCGCCGTCGTCAGAAATTTGGAGTATGTGGGCCGCTTCCCGCGAGACACGACCGCGCGCGAAGCCGCGGATTGCCGCCTGCGAGTCGCTGATCACGATCGCAGCGTTCGGCACCGCGACGAGTGCTAGGGCTATCGCGGCTTCTTCGGCCGCCTCCGTGTGTCCCGTGGTCACCGTGGCGCTCGCGAGGCACCTACCCGAGCGGTCTACAACCGCTATCGCGTGTGCGCTTCTCCCTCCTCCATATGGAGCCGCGTCTACGTATACCGCCTCGTTGCTGTTACCAAACTTCTTCTGTAGGTCGCTGAAAGGAAAAGAAAATTAACAAGACTCTCTCGCAAACGTGCGCGCTACATCGCAACATACTTTCGCGCCTCGCGCTGGGACCGCTCTTCCCACTACATCCTGCGACAGTCTTGCCGGAGGCGCGCACTCGTCATGCCTGCAGTAGAAATGCCTCGTTTCAGTCTCCTTGAAGATTTCGCACAGCAGTTCGCCACCGTCTCCTTCTTGTGAGGCGGCAAACGCGCGGCTTTAGCGCTCATCGTACTGTACGTACATGATGCCGACGCGAACAAAGTAACAAAGTAATAAAACAACAAAATGCAAAAATTTGGAGGAAGCTTCGCCTTTAAGAATGGAACGCGATAGCACTCAAAGATCCCTGACTGCTTCTGACACTTCCTGGCCACTGCAGCTTATGTAACCGTAATGTTTTTCTGGAAACGCTGGCGGCGAACGCTATGCACGAAGGCGAGCTTTCTGCTTCTTTCTGTCTTTCCTACTTGCATGCGCTGATAAAGTCCAAGTTCATGCATAGGATTCAGTACACATTCTACGTTCATGCTCTAAGCATATATATGCGAGCAAGTGATACGCGTAAAGGTTCCAAAGGGTCAAATTTTTACTTTTATAGTTCAGATGTTATTACAACTAGACAGTGGTGGAGAACGCCCGTTCCAAAACGACCCTGCTATATCTCGAATAGAATTCACTGAGAGATCCACAGCACCTACCACCATATGATTCGGAGGGGACGTCAGGTGCGATTACATACAAAAGTGTGGAGATGTTATGTTAATCTGGGAGCGCGTTCAAGACCGTCGGCGCCACAGTTTTGGCTCAAAGCGGCGCACGACAAAGCGGAAGCGGTGAAGAGGCTGCAAGAATGCTCGTGAAAAAGTTCCGCGCAAAGCAGAAACATTTCTTACCGAAAATGCCCTCCCGCATATCGAAGGAAGTGCGCTCCAGCCGCAGTGCCTATCGTGCTCGAGCTCGGTTTCACTGGCAGTTAGGCTCCGACTCTGCACGCAGGGTCGCAGAAGTGTGCCAGGGCTTTGTTATTGTTATTTTTGCTCCATGCTACACACCTGTTTTACTAATATTTTGCTGTAATAGCTGTTGTCATAACTATACGGGCATACAGTAAGTGGTCACCATACTTATAGCGCGGATTTTTCCGCTCCGACTAATTCTTCTGGGGCGGAGCGCGAGAGTCGTAAGAATAATCACGAAAATAAAACAGCGCACAAGCAACAACGGGGACCGAAGAAAGACGGCACCGCGACGCTCTCGCAGGTGTGTGGTGCCGCGGTGTCGTATTTCTCCGGTCCCCGTTGTTGCTTGTGCGCTGTTTTCTTTTCGTAACGTTGCACCAACAAGCCTAGGTTTCCAGTAATCCAAAGAATAAGGTCGCAATAAACGACTTTGATAGCCGCCGTTTTAGGGCAAGTGAATACGGCTAACTTTAATGGTCAAAAGGAGGCCGCAGTCTGATCGGAAATTGGGGACAGGGGACGAACTGTTCTATTTGAACCTAAGAATATCAGAAACGGCATACATAAACTACAATCTATATCAACTCAGTCTCTCCTTTTAACGAGCAAAACGATGCTATATAAGTAAAGTGCGTGCTTTAAACCGACCTATATCCGCATCGCTCGTGCTGCGCGCGCCTCTAATGAGGTTCTTATTTCTCTCTTAGGCGCAAGCAACGACGTTCAATGGAGCCACTTAAGCGAGAGCCCCGCAAAATCGACCGAAGAGCTATAAATCGTTACTGTATTATACCCGCCTCCGCAGGGACTCACTCTACATATCCCTTGACCGCCTACGGGCGTGAGCAAAAGTCATACGCCGTGCCTGCCCAACATTGACCCAATAAAGCATTGCCTCCGCTGTGCGCCACAGCAGTTAGCGGGGACCGGGCCGATCACCCGCGGTGGCTAATTGCTACGGACAGGCCGTGTCAGACTCCGGTGCGCACGGTCGAGAATAGCTAACCGAGCGTTACAAGGACTTGCGTTTGTGACGTCCGCAGTTCCACACCGATGGGGGCTGTACAAGTGGCTTAAAGCAGCAACTACAAAGAGTTCAAGTCGACCCTTTTGTGAGTGTGAGCAAAGTGCAATATGATACAGAAACCGAAATTCTGCTGGAATTTAATTCCAGAACATTGCTGTTTCACTTTCTTCTGCGATTGCATTAAAATTAAATTCTGGGGTTTTACGTGCCAAAACCACGATTTGATATTGAGACACGCCGTAGCGGCGGACTCCGCATTAACCTTGACCACCTGGGGTTCTTTAAAGTGAACCCAATGCGCGGCGCACGGGCGTCTCTGCATTTCGCCCCCATCGAAATGCGGCCGCCGCGGTCGGACCCCGCGCCCTCGGGCTGAGCAGCGCAAACGCCGTAGCCACTCTACGCCACTTGCAGGGCGGGTCCCTCTTTCATTTACTTATTGTCCATTCTTCAGGTCTCCCAGCAGAGATAGCTGCACTTCCGATCCGTGTTCACTTTGTGATCAACGCAAGCGTCGCAGCATGATCCGAGGGTCACGGCACGTGCCCGGGCTACCAAGTCGACGACCCTGCGCGCGTTTTGCGGGGAAGCCTCGCCGGTGCAGCTGACGCGGTGCAGTGGCTTGTGGGCGCGCGCGCGGGAGGGCCGCGAGCATTCCAGCGTCCTTGCGACCCTGAACTGAATGATGACGTAGGCCGGTGGCGCCATGGGCGGGGCGGCAACTGCCCGCAGCGTTGGCGAACGTATACACCTTGGTGGAGCACGGCGTTCGTGCGTTTTTCTCGTGTAACAGGAAAATTAAGAGAAAGGAGCGAGGGAGTGGAAGTCTTTTACGAGGCCAACTGTTTCATCGCGGGCAGTATTTTCAAACCGCTTCTTGCGACTCCCCTCCCCATCCTATTTCCCGAAACCATAATTCTTTTCTTACCTGTCTTAAGCTGAGAGTTGGTTTTTATTCCAAAATGGAACGAAAGCCTGGCAGCGCCTCTTTCCAGCTCGTACCTCTGTTGACCCGTCGCCGGCGTTCTCAATGCTTCCGCGGCTAATGACCGCCGCACAAGCTGAGCGCGCCGCCTCGTGGATCTAGGCGAGGGAAACTGCTTCTTGCAAACAACACGGTGTTCATTTATCTCAGCGGCAACAGTAACCTTTCAGTCACAACTCTTCACTGGACATGTGGATATACCTCATGTTTTATGTTTACGTGATACAATTCAAAACTTAATGCTCACGACAATATACGTACTTGCCGAAGGGAACGTTGAGGGCAAAAATGAACTGCCTTGTGGGAAAAACAGCGCGCCCGAAAAACGTTTCGTAGAGGAACCCTCTTCTTAAAGACGAAAGAAGTAGCGGAGCAATATTAACCCAGTATTCGTTCATTGCATGAAGTGGTGCAGGCAACAACAGCACCAGTCGAAAGTTATTGCAGTGCACGCGCGTAAGATAATTTGAAAGGTGAAGCTTCTCGCACGGTTCGGTGCTCCAGAGACGATGCAACATGGGTTCAGAGTTTTCTCCAGGGCGACGTGGGTGTACATCGAGGAACACTTCAGCAAAGCATTCAGGGACTGCTAAGAAATGCAGTGAAGATGCAGAGAAATTCAGACGCGTATAATGCCGGTGACGCCGATATTCGTTTGACATCTCGACGATTATAGGGCGCGAATCGACAAACCATTTTATTATTACGAATGTATTTTCTGTAGTGGCTGCATCAGCTCGCTAACACAATCGGCTTTAGGGGCACAAACTAACTTTAAGTACGTATAACGAATCGTGCTCATGCACGATCAGCTAAAACCCACTATGCTATTCCCATGCTATATATAGGTATACGTGCATTGGCCTTATGTCAGAAGTCGCAATCGCCCCGGTTACCGAAATCTGAGTCTTTCGGCAATGTTCGAATTTCAACGCTATCAGACAGCGCCATTCGAGGGTCCCCAATTGTAGAGTCGGCGTCACTGAATGCACTATAGATACTTAAAACGAAGTGCCACTTAACGACAGCTATTTCTCATCATTATTTCTCCCCAATATCGCCTACCTTTCGGCAGGTATGCTGTAAAATGTGATCTTGACGCATTATTCTACATCTTTAAAAAGACGGAGAATCGAGGTGATGAGCAGAGGACGAACAAGGAAAGCCTCAGGCTGCATAACCAACGTTTCGACAAGAGGACTTGCCTTCGTCAGAACAACTGTCGCCCTGACAAAGACAAGTATACTCTTGTCGAAACGTTGGCTACAAGCTAACGCTTCTGCTTTTTGACCATTGCGTCACTATGTCATGTCTTGTAGTATATTAATGTTGTGTGAGTTGCGTATTGTACTCGTGTTCTGTTTGCTTATATTTGAAATGGAACAGAAATAGAGAAACTCTAACCCGTAGCGGTGGATGCTTTATAATTGTGCACATGCTGGCCAGCTGCCCACGCAATCCTCTGCGTATGTGTACGCTGTTATAAGCGTGGCCTGTAGGTGTGTACCCGCATGCGTGTGTATGCATGCGCGCGTTCACACAAGCATCTCGCCTGGTAGCCGCTATGCATGTGCTTCCTAGAGACGCAGCTAGCGAAGAGGCGCGCATTCATGCCTGGCTGCTTGCGTGAGCGGCTGAGTGAGGGTCTGGCACGCTTTCCTTTTTTCCTGACAAGAGGGGGGAAGAGAGACGGGGAGTGCCACGGACGCGCGTTTGATAAGACCCGCCTCCGTCCAACGGAATGGTCGGCACGGGTTCACTGACCCAGTGACCAGTGGCGCACCCTTGGACTCGATGCGCTGTGACGCGCTCCTCGAGCCGTAGCGCAAGGATGGCGGAAGCCGCGACGTTCTTGCAGAAGTGATAGCGCGCGGTTTTATGCAGAAGGCAACGCATAAAAACCCAAACCCAAGGTTTCTGTTCATGTTTGTAATCGCTCTCTCTCCTCTTTCGAACGTGAGTGTGCTTCGAACGGGACTGGCCGACCCCAGCGGGTACCCGCTCACTGTACGCAACACTCGATGCGGACGCATGATAAGCGTATGTGTCCAACATAAGGATGTTGCAGCTGGGAGCATTCAGGGCGAGATAACGCAATCGTGAATGTGGTTCCTGCTGCGAACTTTATTCCTCGCCTATTTGACAGAAGTATAGCAAAAATATGTTCGCTTTCGAGAGGTCAATCATTGTACTTGAGACGCCACCAAGCAAGCCAGTTTGGCTTTTACGCAACTAAACGCACGGCAACTCTCCCGCATACCTTCGCGTGGGCCCTGATAGAATCAGGAGTCGTGGTTCCCGGGACTTTAGGAGAGGACTTCACGTCTTTCTTGATCAGACTGAGCGCAGCGCTGGTGCGAGCGTAAACCCGCCCATCTGCGCTAGCTATGTGTACCAGGTTCGCGTGTTTTGCGCATCCGTTAAAGAACTCGCGCGGAGTGTTATCTCAGCGTGCACCTCGGTTACCGAATATTCGCCACTGGCGATTCGCGGGAGTAAAATCAACACTAATAGAAAGAACAGCGAGGCAACAAAGGGGAGCTTAATGATGGGGAAAAGGCAGAGAGGTCGGAGCCTGAAGCTCATTCATCGACAAAGCTACCTGGCACGGGCAGAATGGAAAGACGGGAAGTAAACATGCCGCTGGGTGCTTCTCTTCAATTCCTTCTGTCGCTGTCCTGACAACGGGGAAGCTAAGCTACAAGCACTTTAGTCTTCGCTCTTAGAGCGTAATACTACGTGAATGAGTCGTAAAAGAAACTCAATTTCACTTGACGCATTGGCACGAACGGTTGCGTGGTGTTAAATGGGTACAGCGCCCCGAACAAAGAAGGAACATTAGCCAGGTTACAAGTGCAATCACTCCTGTTTGTCTGTTTGACGAATGAAAGCGACCCGCTCTCCCCATGTCTGCCGCCTGCGACATATTTCCAAAACGACTACGTGTACGTTAGAGTAAGAAAGCGCGCTAGCCAATTACGATGGTGAGCTATTATCAATGAAAGCGGGCTCACCAACGATAAACCGTTCTCACGAATGATGGTATTCCCTAAATACGGCTTTGCACATATAGCGTGAAAATGTGTTTCCGACTGCAAAACGGCAAAAACTCGCAGGCGTGTCCCTGGCAGTTTCTTTAACACTACGAGTAAAAACAGAACTAACACGGGAACAAGATGGTAATATATCTCGTCGTTCGCGAGCAATTGTCTTGCACGCAGCCTATAACTGGTACGCGAGCGAAAAAAAAAAGGAAAAAAGAAAAATGGCTGTTTACGAGCCAGAACTGCGATGTGGTTATGGGGCACCTCGTAGTGAGATACTAGGGAATAATTTTGACTACCTGGGGTTCCTATAACGAACAACAAAAGAAGATTACACGACCGTTTTTTTTTTTTTTTTTTGCAGTTCGCCCCCAAGTACGGCCGCCGCGACCACGAGCTCAGCTGGGCGACGACACGGCCACTATGGAGGGCTACCGTGGCGTGTGGTATGCGAGTGTCTACGTGACTGTATGGGGCCAGGCACCGTAGAGATAACGCTAATGGTTTCCAGGTCGTTATCGCTCTCCTTAAGTCGCCCGCGAAGCTTAACGGCGCAATCAAGCGGCGCAACATCGCTTCGTTTGGAAAGCGAAGACGCGACGATACGGGCCACTTCGGCGCAACAATGCCAGGCGTGCCCGGCTATATGAAAACGAAAGGAGCACGCGCTTTCGGGCGAAGGATGGCAGTACGGAGTTTTAGGCGATGACTTTATCGTGAGTGTTTCAGATGTTATAGCACGAAGGGCTACGAACAGCTATAGCCCATCTGCAACCCTTCTCTATAGTTACTATTAGCACGGCGCTGACTGGTGTACTCCAGACGGCCGCATCGGGCAAACTATTGTCGAACTACCACAACACTGTATTGCGTGCTTTAGTTCCACTCTTTTCCTCTTTCTATGCCTCCTTTTCCATGCCCTAGTATAGGGTAGCAAACCGGGCGCTCGTCCGATTGACCTCCTCGCATTTTTCTCTTGTATTTCTGTGTGTTCCACTGTGTGATCTCTAACGCGTTTCGTCATGAAAATATCAGAAGAGTTTTTCGCCACAGCCACACGGATAGATCATTCACAACCTATTCGGGGGCCGAAACATCCTGCAACAGACGCCGTCGTGGAAAGTCTAGAAGCGTGCAAGCCGTGGCGATGGGTCCCTCTTCGTTAGCATTCCTCAGCACGGAGCTTTCGCATAACAGACTCGTCTACGGCGCGAGCGATAAAGCGTGGAACAAGCGGGAGCCACCATCGCCCGGGCAGTTTACTGCTCGCACGCTTCCTTCGCATCCTCGCCGTGTATATTTAGTGGCGCACTGTGGAAATGCTGCGCCGAGAATTCGCGTGTCGCGGTCCACGACGTTGCGCCTTCTTTTTTCTTCCTGCTCTCGCCGAGCCATTTTGCCCTGATGGGTCTGCGCGACGGCCAGATGAGCGCGGTCTTTTTTTTTTTTTTCCCCATTTCCTCGGCGCAGACGGAAAAGGACAAAACGGTGCGCGGCATTCCCCGCGGGTGGTCTGTTGTTGTCACGCAGGCGCTTTCTTGACAGAAACGCGCGTCAGTGGGGAAGCTACGCCTGCACGAACTTACTAACTCATTTAATTTAAATTCCGGGGTTTTAGGCTCCCAGCCCACGATACAACTATGAGGCACGCCGTATAATGGGGGATTCCGGATTAATTTCGACCCCTTCTTTAACCGCAGCCGCGACCGAATGGTTACGGCATACGGTACGGCTGCGGGAGGTACTGGGCTCGATCCCGTCGCCAGACACCCGCCGGTAAAACGGCTACAAGCGATCCCCGGCCAGGTCTACAAAAGGGTGTCAATGCTTGGGGAAAGCTTCCGCCGTCTGTTCGGTCGTGCCTCCTCGCCGGAACAGATTTGTGAGCGCGCGATCTAATCTCGACCATTATACCATAAAAAGGCTACATTCATTTATAAATGACGTTTATAAGCTATTCGCATGTATGGACATAAAGTGCAATGTCTACAGCGCATCTTAGGAGAACCTCTCTTGAATGTGTACAATAAGGCTGTGGCATACCGTCTGTGCACACGCTATATGATTTTTTTTTTTTTTTTGTGGGGCAGCTAATCCACCACTACCTATATGCCGTGCCTATGGTGAGGCAGTGTGAGTAGTTGGAAAGAAACCCGGGAAACTGACCTTAGGCGTCAAGCTATATGACTTCGTGTTCACCATGGTGGAAGTGGGGGAAAGATGATGATAACACAGCGCAGACGAAAACCACGATGCAAGGCGTGTGCACATGTAAATAAGGTTCACGTATAGCAGCAGCAATATGTTTGGAATAAGCAGAAAATAAAATATGTATATGCAGATCCAACGCACAGTTTGGAATCCATGTGAAGGCTACGTATTGCGAGAAGCGGTGAACTAAATTTTATCAAAGTGTCTATTTTCTGCAAGGCCCTTTGCGGCGTAGCGATCACTTGCCTGCTTGGCGAATAAGCACGACGCCGACACCCTCACCATGCTACTCAAATGATCCACACGACTGCGGATTACACTGCCTCCGAGAACAGCACAGTTTACTAAAGGTGGCGTCCAAATTCACGCTCTCAGGATTAAAAATGCGAATCTTAAAGGCTATTTTCTTGCTGGTTGCATGCGGCGGAAGCGACTGCGGGAGCTTCGAAACACGTCATAGACGTCGGGTTTTGGGCGCCGCCTAATGCGTGGTAGTGACAAAGTACAAAATATGCACTGAGGAGAATATGAAAAAAATGTGTCTGCACGAACACAATAAAGGCGCTCCACAACGATTATGGCCATTCATACAGTCTCGATGCTTTTTAATAAACACAATATGGTGTTAGTAGAAAAGCATTTACTGGTGTTTCAGCTTGCTGACGAAAATTTTTATCGATAATGATGATGATGATGATAATGATGATGGTGGTGGTGGGGGGGGTGATGGCGGTGGTGGTGATAAATGTTGCACAGGTGTTTTATATTTCTCTGCTGACAAACAATAGGTCAACTTGTCAAGGTTCAGTGCGACACTAACTGGCAACTCGGTCCACCGCGCCTCTTGAACGCGCTTCGAGTGAACGCCCACATTTCTTCCGCATAAACAGATTATGTAAATGAAGTGAAAAAACGAAAGAAGAAACGGAGATAGAAGGATACAAGACAAGCATGTGTTTAGTACCTTGCTACTGCCCTTATATTTTGCGCTTCACTTGCAGTATGTCGTACCAACAAGGACGAACGTCTGCCTTTCTCTTGAGGAGATTCCTCGCGGACTCCAACTTAGAAGGTACATATTTGCGCGACGTGGAAACAGAATTAGTAGGAGGGCGCAAGAAAAAAACAAGCGAGCTAGCTAACTCTGCTCGTTCTTACTGCCTCCTATTAAGTCTTTGCTTCCACGTTGCGCAAATATGTACCTGCTAGACTTGAACCAAGTCGCCTCGCAACGTATTCTTCCCGACTCCAACTTCCCAACGTTGATTACCTCGCCAGGCAACACTACGTCGAGTAGCGTTCAACGCGAACGCTATGGAGTTCGCTAAGAGAACTCCGCTTTCAGAGTTAGAAATCCGAGGTACAGCCCTGCAGCGTCGCTTACGACACGCACAATATGGTCTAGAACTTGCAGCGTAAATATCACGCACTCTGCCAATACGCTGGTAAAACACTCTACTCTTTCAATAAAGAGCTTTCTATCTCTCTCTGCACGCTGTCTCGAGGACGCGGCGTGCTTTGACGAGTTTCGCTACCACGGCAACGAGGAATAGTCGATCCTATTTCAAACCCGTAGATTCACTTCAGACTTAGTTACACAACAAAGTGAAAAGACAAACAAACAAGAGAAATGAAGAGAGTCAAGGTTGTCATTACTTTTCTATCACATTGCAGGCAGGATGGAAAAAATAATTACTCAGAACCAACTCGCAAGTCATTATGTGGGAAGCGCATCTTTCGTCAAGCGGTTACGATGCGTGCAATTGCCTCTGTTGCCACCCGTGCAGTGCGTAATTCCATGCAATGTTTATGTTTATGTGCTATACCGCTCACAATCTAAGTCGAAATGAAAACAGCGATTCATGCGAATGAGCACTGCGCGAGACATCGACGCAAAAAAAAATGTCACGAGCACCAAGGGGATGTTTGTCGAGCGAAGAATGGTGAGGACCAACGTATGCTGAGATAAGTATACGTCGTGAAAGACGGAGGCAAAGTTTAATATTAATTTTTACCGTTTCATTCCTACGTCCATGGCTGAATGAAAGCCGGCGCACGTATTACTCGACGCGAGGCACGCGTCTATTCGACGAAAAAATCTGACAGTACCTTAAATGACCTTACGTGATTTGAAGGCGAAAACATGATGGCTTGTCTAAGTTATCACCTTAAATTAAAGCTCCACCTTAATCCACCTTGCTCTAATTTGTACTAACCTTAATCCATCTTGTTTTAACGTGCACCAATCCTGATCCACCCTAATCCACTTTAATCCACAATAATTATTACACCTTCATTCACTTTACTTCACCGTGGGATTTTCAGTTCGAGCCGAAGCAAGTCCAGTGCCGGGTACGTGAAGTCATCACTAGGTCACCGGGGTTTTGGTTCGCCATTGGATGATAGTGGCGGAACGGACGCCGGATTTTGCGCATCACGGGGCACATAAGACTTTAACAATAAAGCAGCAGCCATGATCGGGAAAGTCTGTATGCTCGCTAAGAAAGCTTCGCTTTAAAAAAAAATTTAACGGTAGACAAGACACGCCAGGCGTCGTTTTAGCTTCGTCTACAACATTCACGCGCGCAGCACTGTTGACGCAAAACACGTTCGTTAATACGTCGCTACGCAAGAGCATCATTCCAAGCACGCGCTGACCATCAGAACGAGCTTCGAGAAGCAAGGAGCTCGTCTGCTCGCTTCTCCCGTCTTCTTTTCTCGTTCATTTTTTTCCGCCTTCGCCGGGACCTTCGTGCGGCTATTGGGCGTCTTTCGAGACCGTGTTTTTCTCCTTCGGCGCTCATTATTACTCGCCTCAGCACGAATACGCGGCCTTCTTAATTCTCCCTGTGCACGATGATTTGCCTCGAGGCTGGCCAAGTGTAGTTGGAAAACAACCAATCAGGGAACTTGGCCAACCACTGCGAGTCCTCGATCACACTTCGATGCCCGGGGCGGGCGGCGATCGGCAATAATTGCATTTACGAGCAGTGACTTTGAGGAAAACGGGAGCAACGTAAAAAGATTGCAAAGCAAAGCTGGAAGCGCTTCGCTCCGCAGGCAAGCGCTTTGCCGTCGGGGAATCCCGCCGGCTCGCTGCGGACGGACGCGGCCGCTGTGCTCGGACCTCGTGACCACACGTCGACGCCTTCGCAGCGCGTGTGCGCGCACACTTCGTCGAACCCCTAGCGGCACCGTGTCATTAGAGGAGGCTCTCGGCGTAATGAGCGCGGGGCTTTGTTATTGCGTCGCACTGTGTCTGCCTGCACCGGCAGCTGCGGAGAGATTTCGCGCCGCCGAGTTGTTTACATTGGCTCCCGCAGCTGCGAACGGGTTCGCGACGTCGACTGCAAAGCACGCCGCGAGTCATTTTGTCGTGCAAAAAGCAGCACGTGCTGGGAATCCCCGCTACAGAATAAACGCGGTATTCTGCGCGTTCGTTGGGTAGTGCTCCTGTCGCGTGCGCTGTCTCTGTCTGTGGAGAGGGGGAAAGAAACTTAAAACATGAGTCGTGTCAGACTTTTAAAAAATCGTTTTAAGCTGACACGCCAGGCCACTACCTCTTCCCCGTGTGTACGATTTTTCAGTTTTGTTTTTCTTAACAATAATCAAACTAGATTCGTGTCAATTATATATATATATATATACTTTTTTTTTCTATTTGTAATACGGAGGTTCACATTTCCATTTTTATAATATTCTCAATGTTTGTAGTTACCACTCTTCTTTCCCATATTTCAGCGTCGACTTCCTTCTTATGTTTTTACTACCGATTTAATGCTCCTTTAGCAACTAACCTGTGGCCTTTCATACGAGGTTATCCTACAGCCTTCTGCTGTAGAACCTCCTTCGGCGTGCACATCTGCTTGTTGTTTTCTATTATGAACCCCATAAACATAATCATGGAAACTAGATACGGACGAACGCGAGTTACTGTCAACTTGATTTTGGCGTGCTCCTCATATTCAGGCTCTGTTGGTAACAGACGAGTGCGTGTGCTACAAAAGTGGCATGCTCTACGGCGCTAGGACGTTTCCCACTCCAGCTCGAGGAGGCCGGGACCATCCACTGCGTCGCGAGATACATGACAACTAGGGGTATAGGGAATTCTAGAAGACGAATTAAATCTCATGCATTAAATATTCGCATTCTAAATGCATCTGGTCGGTATTTTTTAATAAACAAATAAATGGTAAAATCTTATTAATCCTGTTACTGTTCTCCGCCTGCTAAATAAGGCATCGCACACTATTAGAAATGAAACAATACCAGAGTTTTAGAAGTAGTGCCGAAACAAAATAAAATATTCAGGTTTCTTTTTGTTTTCTTTTTTTTCTCCCCCTCCCCACACCCCGCGGTGAACGCTTAGTCACGCAGCATTTTTATCTTTGACATATGTCTACGACACACAAGTTATACAGAAGCATTTTATTTTTATTTTTCCTGAGGTTCTGATCGTTCTTCGGCAACCAGTCATTTAGCGATGTTGTAAACTAATTTCCACAAAGCACCTATTTTTTTAAGGAAAGGTTGTGTGCAACCAGTCACTAAATATGTTGAAACGCTATTCACGCAGTTTTTAATTACAATTAGTGATCCTCTATTTAAAACTGAGTATTTGTCCTTAATAGTTAACCGTCTTTTCTAGATTAGTCAGTATAGGCGTGCTACCAAACTATACGGAAATAAATATTCCTGCTATATACGCGTCTGCGTTTGACTATTCGATATTCGATACTATATTTACTATTCGTTGTCGATTTGCATTCGAAAAATTTTATATTCGCCCACCTCTAATAAAAAGGCATAGAATTAACGCACAATTATGCAAAGGAGTATAATGGTTTCTCACACTCTGACTTCGCTTCAGCTCACTCGTTCATTCAATTTTTTATTGATTTTCTGACAGGGCAATTCGTAGAAAAAAATTGACCTGCACCAGTTGAAGTTTAGTGAATACGGTCGTTTCTTCCTGTCCATGCATACTGCTTTCTGCCTTACTATTAAGGGGAACACCCCGTTTGTATTATCCCTACCGATGACAGCTTAATTAGGACATGAAGGGACGCAAATTATAATTTAATGAATACGTGTCAACCCAATGAGTTTTATGAGGCTTTCCAACGCGATAGTGTTAAGGGTCTTGTGTAGCAGAAAATTCAATGTCGACGGCGTTGTCCGCAAAAAAAAGAAAGAAAAAAAGAAAAAGCATTTCGAACCGCAACCACGCAGGCCCTCCGCGTGGCTCATAGACGTTACTGAATTAACTGAATTTCGCAAAGTATAATTCGCAAAGTACAAAATTCGTCAAGTCCAACTTACACATAACTTCCAGAAATTATGGCGTCGGATAGTAATTCGAATATGCGATAAAATAATTGGAATATACGAGAAAACATAATTATGTTACGCGGAAGCTCAAACACAAACCCCTTCTTTCTTTTTTTTACGGGGGTATGAGCCATTGCTGTGCCCTGCACTGCCGCCGTGATCGGCCCACCACTGTTCTCTATCGGGCCCCGTGTCGCAGAATATTCGGCGTGGGCGTCAGCGGGGCCTGATAGCGCTACCGTGTTCCACACAAAGGAGAAGCTTAAGCGTCCTCCAAGTTTTCCTTCTTGTTTTTTATCTCTTACTCTATCTAAATTAGAAGTGTATTAGTCATATCGGCTTTGTTACAGACCTCTTTTTTACCATGAAGCAAGTACAGCCGCACGAGCGTAAACAGAACATGTACGTCTCCCATCTTGTGTGTGTAACATGGAATATCAAATTTAGCAAATCAGTCCTGCGGAATCAGGAGGAGGAAGGTTTATGAAAGCAAAGCTTGTCACCCACCCAAACTGCAATCCACCTAAACTGCACCAAACTGCAAAGCAAACCTCATACAGGGTTTCTTAGAAAGAAAGCTTCGCAGTTTAGGAAAAATCCGTCCCAATGCGTAGTAGTCTAGTCCTACATTTGGGTGGATGACATTTTTTTTTTTCATTTCACATCAAATTTGGTGCGCTGCGCCATTCTTCCACGGTGACTCTCTCGTGACGACCACGTCAGATGCGCAGTGTCTGCGGGAACGCGCCTGGCGCTGCGTACACTTTTCACTATCGCTCAGCTACCATGCTCCGTAATCCGATTACCCTTTACCGACCGCCGATTTCAGATACTTAACCTCCCAACTTGTTCGGCTTTAATTAAATACGCCACGAATGGTCGTGAAAAACCACTACGCCACCGCAAGGAGGAAACAATATAGTTTGCGTGCAGTATGTAAGGCTGGCCGCCCAGTTCGAGAGGACCGAAAACCCCGATTCCGAGAACGAGTGTAATGAATGACGAGGCGCGCGCACATGTCGTCCCCACTTGGGTCTAATCGACCGCACGCCACAATGCCGAGCCGCATTCCTTTGCGCCCTGCGCGAACCTGTCACTTCGAGCGTTCACTCCTGCCTAACGTGCCACGCGCTTTAGAGCCCGCAAGGGAATTCCTGTACTTTTTTTCGTCCTTTGTGCCTTCATTCCATCACCACTCTCTTTTTGACTCGCGGAATGTCACGTGATCGTCGGCGCGGTATTTCTAGCCTTTCATTACCGGACTCACATCTTGGAGCTCACCGCTGCCCTTTTGAAAGCGCCTGTACGTCTTCCTTGGACGAGAAGGACGCATTCCGGCGTCTTCATTGCGAACTTGTCCACCGGGTCAGCGATCACGGTGTTTCTAAGAACGCAAAGTCATCGTTGTGGCGCCTTGAAGCACACAGCAATCTGCTTGTGTATTCCTTTCTGTTTTGCTTCGCAAAGGAAAGCTCCGTTTTTTTGTTTTTTTTTTTTCGTGCACCGTTCTGCTAAGTGTCCTTTGTGGAGTATCCAACACATTGGGCGGCTTGTTGTGCGGAAGAAGAAAGACCCACACTGCAGACTCATCTTCGGAGGCGTATCTCTGCCAATCAGACTTGGACATCAATCAAGGCAAGCGTCTGTGCATAGTTGCTCGCACCAAGGCTGTGTCAAAACACCACGAGAACGCGCCTCTCTTGCAGGCGCCAACGTGAGAGAACTAAGCATTTCGCTTAGTAACAGAAAAGCCTTCATACAATGGTGAGAGGAATAGCACACGCATTCAGCTGTTAGGATGGCCTGTTAGACCTTCGTCCCCGCGCTTCACAACTTAGGCTCAGATAATCCGAGCTGCGAGAGCGCCGAACAGCCACTCCTTGCAAAGTCTTACCAAAAGTGTCACGCGCATCTATACGACTAAAGATATCGCTGTCCTTCACCCCCTTCTCCGGCACACTCGCTTCCCCGTCCAAAGACGTCGTTTCACATCACATCTTTCCCTCTCGAAATAGTCATTAATGAAGCTGCGAAGGTAGGAGTTTCATTCAGGGAGAACATGACCCAATCAATCTTCACTTCAGCATACGGCCGAACGACGAGGCTATATCTATAGGCCGCTTCCGCTCTTTGCGGTCTCCCCGGCACCAACGTTATATGACTAAGGCGCTGCTCTTTTTCATAGAATTCGCGCAAGGTAAGGTGATTCTGCACTCCAACTTGGCGGTGCAAGACAGAAATTCACGCGTCATCGTCGGGCGTGCGCTGTCAATCTCTTTCAAGGTGAAATTGACAATCACTTAGAGTGCCATCAATTTGATACAAAACGTTAAGTGCTCATAGATGTACTCCAGCGTAAAGAATACCCCGCACGCAAGTACAGGTGACATTTTATTCCCGCGAGGACATTCGATATTTGGGAGAGAAGCAGAAGAAACTTGATTGGTAAGGAGGGTCGTGTTTCGGCTACTCCTAAGGTTCCTCCGCGATAATGAGATAACCAATCGAGAGCCGTGTGAGCGGGCTAGCAGGGTGAAGTGGGATAAATGGCGCGTATAGGGGATGACATATGCCCCGGTGGAAATCAGTCATCGCCATCTTCCCTGTATGTGCTTTGACGGGTTTCTACGGGTTTCTGTTTCGACCTCAATTGACACATTGTGCTCGGGTGGAGCAATTGCCGGCAACTCTAGGTCCGCCTGCACCAAGAAACACTCCTGCTTATCCTCCTCCTCCGTATATCGGAAGGCTTAAAACGGAGCAGCCACACTACTCTGCTAAGAAGTGTCAGCATGTGCTTTAGCCAATTTGCATTTATAGCCAAATATGCACGGTAACATTTGAAGTAAGAGGCTTGTAAATCTTAGTTAATTTATCCAAACGTAAACGTATGTGAGTGCCTCCTAGAGACTTAACCAATACGTTTCACACAGACGGACGAATGCCACACAATTCTCGGGTGAATCCCGAAAAGGAATCTCGGACCATAAACTGTTGTGCCTAAATCTAGAAGTGGAATTCCGACCGAGGTTGACGAAAAAAGAATGTATATTGTTCCTGTGTTCTCGCGGGCTAGTGACGTCGATATACTGAATGCGTTAGATAATTCATTTTCTTTCTTTACCTGATTGTATGAATCGGATGCATATTCGAATGCCTCGTCAACGCCAAGCGCTAGCCTTCATTGATGCATGACTCGATGTGGCGGGCGTACAGTTACCACTTCCTCTATACGATTGCCACGCCAAAGAAAAGGAAACAATCAAAGGGCAAACAGGTGAGATAAAAACAACCATTGCATGATGTACGACTGGCCTCCCTGTATGTTTGATGACCAAGGGCATGTAGGTATTGAAAAATGAGAGGTGGAGAGATTAGTAAAATTGGGCTCAACACACGATGATCCAGAAAAATTACATCACGTGCGTTTGTAATGGTGCTCTCCTATAGTCCTAACGCGACACAGATATACGTTCCAATATCGGATTACATACCTCTCGCCTATGATGACAGTTGACAATAAAGGCCGAAACGCAAAATAAAGAGCAGAATACGCTTTTCCTACCACCTAACTTGACTGCGATGGAAATTTCTCCGCCAACATAATACAGCAAAAAATGTGCTCAAGCTTTCCCTTGTCCACATTTAGTGTCCACAGACACTAAAAAGCTGCCTAATCATGGAAGTTGTTTCTTCGAGATTCGGTCTGCAATTCTATAAAGGGAGAAAGCTAATCATTAGAAGAAAAAAATGAATCACAATGTTCCCCTTTCTTCATTTAAGTGTCCAAAAGGCAGAACCGGTACGTTAGTATGACGTCAATAGTTTCAATATATGTTCCGATATTTGGGCTATCCTCGCTCAGAAAGAAAGAAAATGCTACATATTTTTTGTATATTGTACATTTTCTGACAGAAGATTCCCTTCCAGCTACGTGATCGGAGACCTCCTTCTGTATATTCACGTATGCATGTAATAGTCTCCAACTTCCTAGCTTATGTAGGAAGAAGGTTTTACAGAATGAAAAGAAATAAGAGAAAGCAATCAGAACTGCCTAGAACAAGCCTTTAATTCACTTGTAACGCAATGTAAGCCTTCTACGTCAGTAAATTGCTCATTAGTCCACAGCAGGCGCTGTACAAATCTCATGACGTAACAGGAAGCGATGGTATGAATTCGAAGCCCGTCTTTCGTATATATGTGTGTCTTTTATGGCTTACCAAGGCACCCCGCATATTGGTCCTAACATTTTCGGTATTCCAGAAGAGTAATTTACTATACTTATGCTTAACATTCATATTTGTGTCACATTAGGTTCGCCTAGATCTACTCCGTCACGTTTACACTTTGCTGAAGGACGCTCTATGTGTATGCGTTAAAGCCAAGACAAGTCAAGAAGTAAATTCAGAGTATAAATAGCTGTCTGCGATAGCAAATCTATAACAGCGTGGGTTTTTTCACGTCGAAGGTGAAGCGGCTTATACCCCTGACACACGGGCACACTAAAGTCCTTTAGGTAAGGGGACATCTACCGGAAAGGCGTTCAAGTGCAGTGAAGCACGATAAAGGAGTTTTTCCCTTACGGCAAAGTTCCTTTGCGGGAAAGGAGATCGCGCATGTACTTTTCGAGTGGAAAAGGAGTTACTCTCGCACACAGTGTGCACAACTCGTCAATAGAAGAAAACCTGCAACACAACTACCCCATAAGTATTTTTTTTACCTCGCGAAAATCTTTTAATTTTTTGCGGTAATGCGATTTGTCGAACAGTGAAGATTTACTGTAGCTATACTCTCAAAACCCCGCATCACGTCGCTATAGTGCCGCTATGTTGAATTCCG
This sequence comes from Dermacentor albipictus, assembly GCF_038994185.2. Lineage (NCBI taxonomy): Eukaryota > Metazoa > Arthropoda > Arachnida > Ixodida > Ixodidae > Dermacentor > Dermacentor albipictus. The sequence goes on along the minus strand of NC_091825.1, from coordinate 152,266,159 downwards.
GCAGTGTCATTTGCTGCGTCGTCTTTGTTATGTTAGCATCGTGGAACCACTGTTCGTTGAGCACGTAGGCCCACCTTCCGCGGTTGGCGGCTCGAGGGCACAGTGCCGAAGCAGTCAACATGGAGCTGTTCATGATGAGTCGACGTTTCTTGTTTTCCACTTTCGCCTTGGCTGCGTTTATCTCATCTTCAAGGGATCAGAGAGCGACCTCAACTCTTGCTTCATCGCTAGCGTTAAGCTGGGCCATGATGCAACTGCGCAGTTCGGTCATTCTATCACAATTGTGCGAATAACACTAAAACGCGTTACGCCTGCACGCGCGAAGGAAGGGAGAACCAAAGCCTGTGCAGCACCAGAATAAACAGCATGCACAGCAAATGACAGCAAAACACCATTGTACATATTTGCAGGACCAATTTAAATGGCTGCTAAGAGCGCAAAAACGCGAATAAAATGAACGAATAAGCGCATTATAAGCCATCAACAACGAAATAAAGATGTTTTCGGCTTCTACAGTAGCTAAATGCAATGTAAATACGCAACTATTTAAAAATGCTTTCTGTCTTGCTGATTTAACAATTAAGCAGCGCTAATTTCTTGCGGCGTTCATCCGAAGAAACACCTGAGGAAATTAATGCAGTACCGTGTGTCATCGGCGCAACTCCTTTCTGCAAACGGTCCTTCAGAGTAACAAAAGGGGTTTACTGCAAAGGACTTTACTTTTGCCCGTGTGTCAAGTGTATTACACCACTTTATCGCAGGGTTATCTGAATGCTTTGTTCGAAGCGAGTTCGAGTTAACGTGATAGCGTGTTTCGGCGTCGAGACGAGGCTTTTCTCATCCCACACGTATGCCACAGATCCCTTAGACTGTTGCGTCGGATCGTTTTTGCCTTCGCGCTATTCAGACAGTTAACTCTGAATAGGCTGTGACCAATTAAAATACATTTGGAATGCGGGGGTATTAAGTAAAAAGAATAAAGTAAAGACAATAACAAGCGCATAATCGCATCGCCTGTAGACTACCCAAAAACATCTTAAATATGCGCATATCTATATCCAGTATGGATGTAAAATTGCACCGTATGCTCAAAGCATCACGATACATGCACTGGACTTCTTTTGTAGAAGCCGGTGTCGTATTCATAATGTAGGCGCAAGTGCGATCCCCGTCTACCGTCGACGGTTCTCAGAAGCGGAACTGCGCATGCGCTGTCTGCTCGCCTGACGTGTGCACCGGTGCGTAAATGCACGCACACGCTCCCTCGTAGCGGTTGCGCAGTCCGCGAGGGGGCGTGGCAGTTCCACGGTCTCTGCCTACTTTGGGTGGCGCGCTTTTTCATCGCGGTCAGCGGTCTCACCGGTTCAGCTACGCACGTGTACCCATTGCCTTTTGTAATGCATTCTCTTTTCGCCGTCTTTAATTTGTCACGCTCAGCTGTTATGACATCGCGAAGGGAGAGGGTAACGAGAAGGATGCCCACGCTTCTGGGAAAACAGGCGCGGGTGAGGAGGTGTACGCATGCTGTTCCAAGCACTGCTCCTCCCCGTCTCCCATTCCCTTGATTTGTTTTGCATTGCTTTTCTAGACCAACGGTGCGTCATCGCTTGGTGGCATACGAGCCGAGCTCTCTTTCGAGCCCGCGCATATTCGCTACAATGGGCAGCTTTAGAAATAGCGTCCCAAAGCGGTTTTGCATGCCGAAAAGCAAAAACTCCCTTTGTACTTGTTTTGCCTCTTTAGTCTTCCTTTCCTCTTTGTATTGTTTGTACGTCTTTACATGATTAAAAAAATAATAATAATTGCGTTCTTTAAAAAGGTTGGGCGATATCGTACGCTAAGTTTGGAGAAAAGAATGTCGCAGTTTCGAATCGTAGCTACGGCGGCCGACGAAAATCCAATACGAACAGCCGCCTGCGCTCGCTAAGCTGTCGCACATACAGAAGGAACCTCAAGTAGTCAAAGTTAACCCAGATCCAGCACTTACGGCGTGTTTCATCTCTTATTGTCACTCTATGAACATGTTCATCAACGTGTGCAGCCTTATGATTTAGAGACCGGAATATAGGAAAATGCCTATTTCTTTTCGCGCGTCAGAGCCGCACCCACTTTGTGTATGAGCACGAAATATGGGTTAAGAAGTCCTTTAGCAATGACTCCATAGTGCCTATAAATGCCTATATGGTCCTTTGTGCCCATATTTTCCTATTTTAACACTTGCCTCTTTCAAGCTCTTTGGGGAAGCTCACTTCATTTCGAAAACACATTCTTCTTTCCCCAAGAACTAGCAGCATTGGCAGATGCTGTTGCTAATGTCATCGCACCTGGCAATGTGTCATAGCAAATAAGGGCTTGTGTTGCAACATTTATTGATTTTTTGAGGGTCTCACGCCAAAAAGCTGCCGCTGGTTACCAATTGCACAGAGAAAAAGAACACAAAAAGTATGCTTCTTCGCCAGCCGACATGCCACTCCACGTTACACTGAGGGCAGGGATTAGAGAGAAAAAATTCACAGCATGCTGAGAGAAGTTTACTGTCGGCTGTAGCTTGGAGATAGTGCCAACTGTAGAGTAAGCTGTGCGTATCTTTAGCAGAAGCGTGCAAAGTTCGCCGCAGCAATTAGGGACTGTATATGTAGTTACGCGGTACCACTTCCAGCGTCTTCACTCTTTCGTACATGCTTGTGCCGATAAAAACAGCCTATGGCAGTTCATCTAAAGCAGTAAACTCTGGCGTTCGCCCGTTACACAAGTTTAATGCATCGCATGTGTATTGCAGCAGCTGTCGAAAAAATTTGTGCAATATTGCAGTTGTGGTAATGAAGAAACAGAGGTGCCCCCCCCCCCCCGCTTTTATTTTTTTCAGCCGAAAGAAATTTCCGAAGTTCTCTCATGAGAACATTAAGAATCCCAGAGAGCGTGATTCTCTCAAAAATATGAAAATACAGAAACGCTTCATTCAGCTATGTCAAAACTGCGCGCTTGTTTTCCTTCTATATAAAGCTTATTGTGAGTGAGAGGAGACACATTCTTGAACTTCGAATCCTATAGGTGATAAATATGTGTTACTGTGATAAGTACTTAAACGATTTCTAAACGTACAGTATTTAATGCTTCTTTTCTTACTGGAACATTTGTTGGCTTTAATTCATTAGGCACAAGTTTTAGAATTCTCTCAATAGCCACTCAGCGGCTTTCCTGGCATGTTTGGTATTTCTCGTGCTGGATCCACTTGACGCGTCATGTTAAGCAGAAAAGTTTGGCTATGGAATGCACACTAACTGCTCATTGAGTCCGAACAAATCTATTGCACATGGGGGTTCACAAAAAAGCCGCCTCTCGTGTGCCCAAGAAAGTCTTGGGAAACGATGGCTTGCACAGTAAGGTTGCTACCTCACAAGTGGATTGATGCTACTTCATGTTTCTTACCATAAAAATCGGCAATAAACATTCAATTCAGAAGGCAAGTCCAAGTTTGTGAACAATTTATAGTGCCTATTTCGTCCTCTAAGGCGCCAAAAATGAGGCTTAAGTTGCCTGTTTAAAGCGTCCAAGCCCCAAATGTTGAGTGCTTAGAAATGCGGCCTCTACTAATAATACAGTACGAAAACAAAGGCTCATTGGTTTGGAGAAACGTTTTCGAAACAGTTCTATCGCCTGAGTGCAGGACGTCCATATGATTTCTGCTTCCTGATGCCCGTGATACAGTTACCCTCCCTCCGTCCCTCTCGCCCTCCTCCCCCTCTCCCTCTCTCTTCCTCTACTTTTTCGCTCATAGATAAGATTTGATAGAAAAGCGTAAAGTCGCACATACACCTTTCGCACATGCACTTCAGACCCCGGAGTCGCTGAGCAGGCCGCCATCGCCCTCGCCCTGCTAGACGGTCGTGGGTCCGAGATGTATAGCGATTCCAAAACGGCAGTTAGGGCTTTTCCGAGGGGTTGTATCGCCAAGCAAGCTGCTCGTCTTCTTGGCGCCTTCAGTCCATATGCTCTCACGCATCATTCGATTCGCTGGTTTCCCGCTCACGTATACAGGGTCGGTCGACGGTGCTCCCCCGAACCTCAATGAGTCTGCTCACGAGGCTGCGCGCGACCTCACCGACCGCACTTCCTCTGTAAGGAGCGCCGACTCCCCTCCTCCCTACGGCCACAGGGACGATGCCGCTACTCTCAATGAGGTGATGAAATTCTTCTACATGTCTAGAAGGGCCTTTCCACCCCCTCATCCCAAGGTGAATAGGGCGCAAGCCGTTTCCCTTAGACTCTTACAGACCGGCGCATATCCGTGTCTGGCCGTTGTACACGAAGTTTACCCCGACGTGTATCGCGACGACACCTGCCCGTACTGCGGGCAGACAGACCTCCACTTTAGCGCGCATGCTCTGGGAGTGTGGGTCGACATACCCCAAGTTCAGCAAGGAGGAGTGGGACTCGCTTCTGCGTAGCCCCGCTCTGGACAAGCAAATCCTGGCTGTCCGGCGTGCGCGCGACCGGGCCAGTGGGCCTGACATGCCGGTCCCGACGTAGAACTAGCCGGGTGTGCGACGAGTTCGCGTCCTGGCCGGACCTCCAATAAAGTTATTTCACTCAGTCATTCTCAGCAGTACATTAGGCGGTCCCAAAGTAGAATTGTCCGGGGAACCTCCTGCTTCACAATGCATACAAAATAATGATTCAATATCAGCAGGATGCATCCAACAAGCGATTACATGCCATATACATACAAAATCACAAGATAAAACAATAAAAGAAAGGACTGTACTCGTTAAAAAGGTTATTTCATTATGATAAGCTAACAGAGGCATAAAGACAGCATATCAATATAGTGTAAATTGTGAATTTGTAACCATACAACACGAAGTATTTGCTTAAAATCAATATAAACTCCAAGAGTGAAGAAGTTTATACGTTGTATAAATTTCCACAAGAAAAAAAAAGAAGAAAGAAAATGAAAAGGGAAATCTGTGAAAAAAATAAAGGCACAGGAAAAGAAAAACCGCAGAGAAAGCATCTCATATAGCAACCTTTTAAGGGAGTACGAAGGAGAGGTAATCACAGGTAGAGCACCTCTTCTAACAATCTTATTTTCAATTCTCGTTTAAAGGAATGCAAAGAAGTGGTAATCTTAATGTCTGTAGGAATTTCATTCCAAACCGTTATACCACCCAATCTGATGGTAAACATCACATAATTTGATGTGATTTTGGGTAAAATGAGGTTATTCCACTTAGAAAATCTAGTGTTGTAGAATCTAGTGTATGTTACAATGTGGTCAACGTGGTTTAAATCACGGATACGAGGCCTCAACCAGGTGCGACGTAGTACTATCGCGCATTTACCGATAAAAATCCTCTGTAATTTTTTTTCTCTTTTTGTCGCGATCTCGTGCGTACTTTCATAACTATAGCGATTGCAGTTATTCATGCGTTGTTTCGGGTTTGAACAGCTAAACTAAAGGAACAAACTGAAGGGACGCAAAACCAAGCCTGCGTTAAATAGCACCAAAGTGGTCAAATTTAGCCAGAGTTGAGCCAATCACAGCGTGTCATAATACAGCTCGAAGAGCAAATGACGGCTGGCGTAGCCGCATTCTCGATCGTGCAAGCTGCCAGTGGTGTCGCGGTTTGAGCCAATGCTGATATGGGATTACTACACGTAATTCGTAGGTTAAGGAAACTAACAACTTTTGCAGACCCTTTCTTCTTGACACCAGAAAAGAAAATAAATAAATAAACAAAATGACCCAAGAACGAGAAAGCACTGTGTCGTATTTTTGCCGTCACCAGCAGCGCGCTGCGGTGCGCGAAATTCGAAATGTGCACCTTGGCGAAAATGCAGAGTAAAATAATTAAACTAAATTCCGCGGTTTTACGTGCCGATACCACGATGCGACTATGACTCCGGAATAACTCTGATCACTGGAGTTCTTTCGACATGCACCAATGCACGGACGTTTTTGCATTTCGCCCCCTATCGAAATGCAGCCGCTGTGGCCGGGAAGTGATTCCGCGACCTCGTGCTTAGCAGCGCAAAGCCAAAGTCACTAAGCAACTACGGCGAGCGCATTTAAAAGAAGAGTAACCTGCCAGGACTAGCCTGACACGTGTTTTTTCTCCAATGCTCTCTGAAGGGACTCGGTTGCTTAGGTTTTGAGTTGTTACAACTGAAGAAGCCCCCGGAGTGTTTGTTGACAATATTGTTCTTCTCAATGTAGCAATCGAACTTGCTCTTGAAACTGTTTCCCGTCTGCGCTGTTTATCGATGATTCAGACCTAGCCAGGATGACGTCGCAGGATGTTTATGCGGAAGATGTGCTGTGTGTTACCTCGCCTATGCGCAGGTTCTCGTCTCGGAACGTCAGTGTTATTGCAAGAAGCAATCTGTCTGCGTCTTGTTGCCACTCTCATTTTTTACGTTCACTCTTTCGGACGAACCTGTTATCACTGTACAGCTCTCTATATCTGAATGCGTTCAACTCTGCCCCCTGTTTCTTGAGAGAGATAGTGGTGTTGTTCGCGCTGTAACCTTGTATAGTAGCGACCAACAACACGCTTCTCAAGACGTGTACCCCACTAGAGTGGGTTGGCAGGGGCAAATATTGACATTCTAGAGAAGGATCGAGCGCGCCTGCTCGCTTCTGGAGTGAGCTTAAGTTTACGAGAATGCGCCTACAGCGCCACGCAGCGTCGTTTTCTCTCTGGCCCGTCAAAACACACAGAAGCGCTGTCGCCGAACGCATGTTCGAGACAGGTCGAGGTTCGCGGTCGAGCGTGCTCGCCAACAGAGCTCGAACACAACACGCGCGTGCAAGCACCGTTGTCATGGAAACAGACACGCGCGCACGAATTGATACGACGGAGCCGCCAATGCAGGCGCACACGCATTGCAGGCGCAGGCGCGCTTATTGAGCAGCTTAAGCCGTTTTGTTCACCACAGCGAGAGGAACGAAATCCCCGGGGTTTACGTGCGCTTCGAGGACATGCATGCTGCAACCTTTTCTTCTAACGAATCAGCCTGCAAGTTGAGGAGGAGCTCAACGAAGAAAAGCGCTACTGTGTTATGCCAACAGCTTGTACGCCGGTATACGTTGCAGGCCCTGCGATGACGCCAGGCGCGTGCGGCTTAGATTGGTGCCTAAAATCTGGCCCGTTTCATTTGTGGATGCATCTGAGGCAGTCAGAAAACCACACGTACAGTATCTTAGAGCCACTAGCAGAGCTACTTGCAATGAATCGTCACAAATCACGTTTTCAAGAAGCACTGATGCATATTTCCAGGGGCGTGCGAATTGTTTTTTTTGAGACCACATCAAAGACGAATCGAAAAGTGCCAGAACTGAATAGAATCGAACAGAATACAGAAACTTTTTCGAAATTTCGATAGCCATTTTTACTATTAATATAAATCGGTGCTCCCATCCTAGTATATCCGAAATGATACAAAGTTTCCGCCATTACCTTACGAGGTATATAGCATAGTTTATTAAAAGCACAAATGAATTACTGTTTTAAAGATACACATCACGCTCAGACATTTCTCATCCAGGAAATCAACGGCAAAACATTAGGAGAATTTCGCGCGAGAATTGAAAATATAAACTGGAGCTCACTGCTTGAAGCAACTGATGCAGAAAACGCTTACAATACGTTTATAAGCATTCTGAAGGAAGCATATACTTGCTGTTTTCCGTTTAAACAAGTAAGAAGGTCCACTAAAATACGCAAGTCATGGGTTACGAATTAGTGCCTCAAAATGATTCGCGAGAAAAATTCCTTATATGCAAAATTCGTGAAAACAAAGGCCGTTATGAACTCGCAGCATTCAAGAAATGCCGCAAAGGTGTAACTAAATTTTCGCAAAACACAAAACGTGCATACTTTGCACATCGGTTTAATCAAGCAAACGGTCGAAGCGAAACAGTCTGGCGTGAACTTAACAAGATTTTAAGACCAGACCATGAAGATGAGTTGGAAGTTACTGTGGGTTTCAAGTTGTTAAAGGGCGAGGAGCTAGCAAACAGCTTTATTGACTACTTCTCTAGCCTCAAGCAATTACAACAAAACAGCAATTGAGTAATTGTGTGTACTACAGAATAAAGGTTCAGCCTTTTTAGAGCCAACGTCTCCGGAAGAGGTTTTCTTAGCTTTCATGTCCCTGAAAAACAGCAAAGCGCGTGATATTGATGGGCTGCAAATAACACCCACTAAATTTGTGCTCGATCTTCTGTTGCCTGTCCTCACCCATATATTCAATATTGCTTTATCTACTGGAGTCGTTCCCGAAGCAATACAACATGCCAAAGTTACTGTACTGTTCAAATCAGGGAACAAAAACGAATTTTCCAATTACAGACCAGTTTCAGTATTACCTGTAATTTCTAAAGGATTAGAAAAGATTATCTCTGAAAGGGTTACATCATTTTGCGAGAAACATTATATCATATCCAAGCAACAGTTCAGTTTTCTAAAAGGAATGTCGACACAGCTTGCTTTAGTGTCGCAAAAGGAATTCATTCTTAATGGTTTTGAAGATAAAAAGATAACAACAGGAGTTTTTATTGACTATTCCAAAGCGTTTGACCGTATTAGGCATTTAATTTTATTTGATAAATTACGACATCATGGGTTTCGCGGCACTCCATTAGCACTCATACAGTCATATTTAGGACAGCAAGCAGTGCGTCTCAATCAAATCCCACCAATCAACTCTTCAAAAAATGTTGCAAGGAGTTCCGCAAGGCAGCGTTCTTGGGCCAACATTGTTCAACATCTACATAAATGACATCGTTCATATAAGCAAAAAAACACACTTCATAATTTATGCCGACGAGAGCAGTTTGTTTTTCCAGTCAACTAGTCTGGCTAACCTATCGAACCTGGCAAATGACGCCCTGAGTAGTTTACTTAAATGGCGTAAAATTAACTCATTGGAAATAAATACTACAAGAACAAAAGCTATTCTGCTTGCTCCACCACAGAAAAAAAAAATTGATAGGAACATAATTTTAAAGCTTGGTGCGAAGAGGGCAGAGCTTGTAAAAACAGTAAAGAATCTAGGAGTAGTTTTTAATGAGCATTTATTGTGGGATGATCACGTCGCCCGAGTTTCAACGTCTTTGGCCAGGGTTTGTGGCATACCATGCAAATTCAGGCATCTTTTACCCCCTAAAATTAAAGTTTCCATCTACAACAGCCTTCTTGCTCCTCATATAAATTATTGCAATCTCCGTATGGGGAACCTCTTCCCAAACGAATCTTCATTAACTACTAGTCCTGCAGAAAAAAGCCGTCCGCAATATTGCGAATGATTGCGAATGTGATTCCCGTACAACACTCGTACGAAACAAACCTTGCTTTAAAGGGCAAAAACAGTCTTCTATACAACAACCCAGTTTTCTCAGATTTATGCAAATTAACTTTCCCGACCCATGTACCGTACAGTATGAGGAAAAAGTATGCTTGGCTACTGCCATCTTCAAGAACAAATTACGGGTTTACTAGATTAGAATATCGCGTGCCGAAGTTATTAAAGGCCTTACAGTATGTTGATATAACCCTAAATGATATTTCTAAGCGAATGTTGACAGCACAACTTTCAGAATACGGTGCATTTGCGTGGAACCGGTGACACAAATGGTTGTGCAATTTGATTGAAATTATTTATATAACGGTAATTTGCTAATATTTCTTGATGAATATCTTTTGTATGAAAGCATGTTACTGTACTAAATAATACCCTTATGAGTAGCTGTATCAGTTACAATGGCAAGATTCTGAAATCTGAATGTTGTAAAAATGTTTAAAGAACAATGTTTCAAGAAAATGCTATATATGTACTGGAGAATATGTGCGCACTTCTTTTTTTCTTTTTTCTTATTCTCTCATTGACAAACTATAGCACGAAGTTTTATGGTATGCGTGTGTGTATATTTATATTATATGTACTCTGAATGTATGTGTGAATCTGTGCCTGTTGTCAAGAAAAGGGGCAAGGACCTAGTCAAGCTGCTGTGTTGCAGCTTTTTGTTCTTGCCCTAGTGTTATTTTTCTGCTGTAAAAAACAAGAATGCTGAAATAACATGAAATGAAAAATGAAATGAAATTCCAGCTAAATAAGCAGTTTGCTCGCGTGGTGAGTGCAAATGATAATGGTATAGCCGGGAACGTCTGGCTGCCCAAGGAACGTATGGAACGTGCTTCGCTACTTCACGGGTTTTATGATTACATTTATCGCACTTTCGCTCCAATTTTATCTTTGGTCGCCCTCAGTCGACGGATTTAAAATATTCCAAAAGTATTCGAAAATTATTCCTACTTACGAATAGTGAGGATTCGATTCGAAGGCCGAATCGAATTTGACGATACATCCGATTCGTTATTGGAGCGTTTAGAATATTCGCACATCCCCTCTAGTATTTACCAAAAACAATGGGCCGCTAACGCTGAGAAAATGAGCGCGCGCTTGCTATATACAAGGAGCACAGTGACGTAAATCGAAAGGCTCGCTCTTACGCGTTAACGGTGACAGAACGGCCCATGAAAGTCGATCTTGTGGAACCACGTATAAAAATATGCCTGCCGCTATAGTGTAGCGCACTGCATGCTGAAATACTGCGCATGCTGTACGAATATTGCTGCCACTTGTTGCAGCCTAGGTTTGGATAAAGCTCTCATTCCGAAACAATCATGCAACAACGACCCTATCTATATACACGGAGCACTTACGAAAACCAGGGGCCCAATTCCAAAAGGTTTTGTTCGCAAGAACCCTGTCCCGTTAGCCAACCGCGTTCGTTAAATCGCTCGACTTCATTACAATTACCGACCACCAGTTCTTACGACCTGTGCTTACGTGTGAACAGCATTTTGAATATAGGCCAAGGGCAGACACGCGTGAAAGTAATTCAAGTCAGAACATTTGTGGGCATTGTACAAGCCTCAACAATTTATTGACGATGTGGCTTAGTTGCTGGATTTCATTTATTAATTGATTTGGCAGGTAGTCATTATCTTGTTCACTTGCTTCAAAGAATAATAATACAGTAGGTAAAGAAGTGAGGAAGGAGATAGAAGGACGACTTCTCTTTGCTATACGAATGTTCGAACTATTTCAGACAATAACATAAAAAAAAAATACGGGAACGTTTTTGGAGCTTATACTCTTATGTTGCCTTTACTCCCATTCGCCCTCGACACCTTTCGGTTTTGCCTATAACCTCCTAACTGAAGAACGCAAGTTCATTCTGTCGGTTTAACTTTGTTAAAAGCTTTTCAATGAACGCCCGCTTCCCGCTTGAAAATAACGCCAAATAAAGCTTCATCATCGCAATAAAACGTAATAGAAGTTGGGGAATGATCATTTATACGGACGCGAACGCACAAAGCGACAATGCACGGTACTTCATCAACAAAATCAAAATTATCTAATTATTTCACGTAATAAGCCGGCTGCACGGCCGGCTGTATTCAGCTTCATACCATTAGAGTGACTAACAGTTAAATATATTGTTTAAGTTGGAATAAAGCTCAGTATATAATTAATAAATAAATAAATAAATAAATAACCCTACAAGATTTAAAGTTCTTATTTTTCCGTTCTTCATACGTATGTGGCTCTGGAGACTGATGTAGAGAGCACCTGGCCTAGAGCAAATAAATTAAAAAAGAAATATTAAGAGAACAATTGAAGAAATGAAAAATAAAGAACACAAACTAATAAAGATAACGTTGCAATGTCCAGTTCACCGAACTTTGGAGTTCTCATCCTTTATTGCAAAAGCCCTTCACGTAATAAATGGTTGTCAGGTCCAAACACACAGCTCAGCTCAAGTTCTGCACAACACAGGTCTTAAGTGCGTCACCTCATACATAACTGCATGCGTGACCCCTTATCACAAGCGCTGATCTAACTATGCGTCCACTAGAATGACTGCCAAGTTTCCAGAGAACGTGTGCCGCCTACACCAAGAGACGCAAGTTAAAAGCAAGTACTTCTCCCGTTACGCTAGCCGATATAAATGAGGGTTATCTCGAGGAAGCGCTGTTTGTCTTCCTGTCCAGCGCAGCGTGCGTCGAGGATCTGAGCGGCTGCTATCACATCACACGATGCTCGGACAATTACTACGCTCAGCACTCTCTGCTGTCCGGAAACAGTCGAGCCAAGAGATCGTAAACGACAGCGCGGGATGGGCGGCCAGTATACAAGGCCGGATGCCTGCGTAAAAGACGCACACTTGCGGATTTTCGAGGCGACGAAAGCATAGTTTCCGAATTGCAACTCGCTTTACATGCACAGGTCGGCATTCTCGCGGAAAGGAGTGTGTTATTCGGGTCCCTCAAGAAGACAGGAGTTCCTCACCGTTCTCTTCAGGACATGGTTTTCCCGCGCGGGAACCAGTTGTGTAGGAAGGAGGTGTCTCGCCTTCTTTTAATTTACCTACAGGGCACGGATTTGTCCTCCACATGGTGAACGTAGGAGTGATCATTTGTAATTGTGAGGTCTGTGTCTGATATTCACCACGTTGAAGAACGTGGTGAAATTTAGCAAGGTAACCCATTACCATTATTTAAGGCAATTAAGCACGGCTGTTAAGAGAAAGAAAGAAAGATGTCTTCCTTTTCTTTTTGTAAAATAAGATGAAGCGTTCCCACTGTTTTTACTGCTTCACTTTATTTTTGTTCTCTCCCTCCCCCACACTTCGCAGTCTCCTCACCCTTCTTTTGATATTGAGTGCCTCTAGCACGCGCCAATCCTCGAGCATAAGATGAGAAGGAAAAAGAAGGGGAAAGAGAAAAAAGCAGGCGGGGCACGGCGAAAAGGGGAACGGGCGGGCGAACTGATCCGGCCAGAAGTGCCGAAGGGGGATTGCGTGCCGCGCACCGACTTATTTGCCCTCCAATGCGAGGGTCGTTGAGCAACAAACATCGCGGCCGGCGGATGTGCGCCCTGTTGCCGAGCGCGAGCCGCTGCGAGACGCCTACGCTCGCAACGCTGCGCGCTCGCCCGGGGCTACAAGTATCGGCATCGAGGGGAGATCGGCTGCCCGGGACGTAAGCAGCTTGCCACTCCTGATCCGGCGTCGACTTATGGCGGAGACTTACGCGTTTATTCCACTGCGGTGAGAGCTCGAGCTCCGCCAAACGCGAGAACGAGGCGAGCTTCGGATCGAGGCGTCGCACTTCGACGGCGGTCTGCAATTCACTAGAGTTCAATGAGCAAAAGCCCTTCCTTTTGCAAGATGGAAAGTTCTACCAATTGGCACACGTTCGTTTATGTGGGTCACCTAAAGTACAACAGAACAATGCGAAAAGTCAGCTTCGTCCTGTGTTTTAGCGTCCTGCTGGTCCCTTGTCCGCTGCAGCTGACGCATCAAAATGACAAACTCTTCCTTGTTGCACACCGTGACGTCTGTTGTCATTTTCCGCCACTCAGTCATGCTGAACGTTCACTCTAATGTGCACAAGATGTGCTGCACTGATAGCTCTGCAGAGGCACATTCTAATGAAGGCTCTAAAACAAGACCCTGGATTTTTTACTTCGAGCAGGCACATTAATTCCGCTACACCCTGGATCCTAAGCGAGTTACTGCTTCAGCAAAGATGATAACTAAGTAGTTCCTCATGGAGAACATTGGCAGAAGGAGCGACTTCCTGAGGCATGCACTTCCAACATTCAGGGTAGCTTCGGTGAGTCCAAAAACAGCGGTACGAGACCGCTCACAAGCATATCGGGCCCGTGTAGAGGAAGGCGAGCGCGGTATTGGGCTCGGTCAGCCCGCGGTCCGCACGAAATGAACTGACAGAGCTTAAATTACTCGGGAAAATGTATACAAACGTAAGCAAGAAGATATTGTTGTTCTCAGCCTACAAAGAGCCGAAAGCCAATTTCGCTGTTACGTCGCTTCGACGCAGGGGGTCGCCAACACTCAGCAACGCTTACACGCAAACGCTGTCGGGTCGGGCCGTCTCAGCTTGACTTCTCGAGCTGCTTGCGTCGACCGTATTTTGCAGGGATGCACAGCTTCGATGCGACAGTTTGCTCAGTCTACCGAGCGCTCATGGTGTGCCGATTCTTGCCCAGTCAACCCCATTTTTGAAAGCAGGATTGTTCACATTTAGTTCGCGTGCGAACAAATAGTATAGGTTATCGTGCAATACATACGCAGCTGTGCACAGAATGCGCCAACACGAGCGGGGACAGCTAATCGTAACTCAAGTAAACGATTGCTGAGCATAGACTTTCTATGTCAGATGTTAGTATTTGTTAAATACCGCAACCCTCACAGAACTTGGCCCTCTCAGCTCTCGTTGTCAATGCAAAAACAAGTACAGTTCTCAGCTCTAAAGGCTAGTCTGGCGTTCGGTTTCACATTGTGCCCGACTGCACATCTGAAGAATAAGGACACTCCTGCCTCCCTTCGAGTTACGGCAGCTGACTTCGCATTATTGTAAGTAAAAATAAATAAAACTTTGATTCTTCCTTTCCGCAGACTTTGCGTACTAGCGCTGCTGTCACTATACGGAAAATTTCGGCGCATGGAGCCTATAGAAGGAAGAGTTCGGCTCAATAGTCTGTAAAAATAATTATATCGTCGTACTGACTTGTTTTATCCTCGTGAATCCATGACATATCAGAAATAACGCCGCGAACGACGTATCTAATGTCAAACAGCGGCGACTACATTGAGACTATTTCAGATCTACTCTCGGCGTGGGCGTCGCTCGGCTTCCGAGAGGCCACCAATGCCCGCAACGCGATGACGCTCCAATGCACGCCTAGATGAGTTCCGTATGGCGATAGAGTGAAGTGCGGATAACCTATGCGCTGTGTGTTTGGGCCACGACAATTTCGTGGGCGTCGTGCGAGGTGACATATGGCCGCGGCAGCGCGCGGGGATGCTTTTGCCGAAAATAAGTCCGTGGTGCCTCTTACTTCGACGCCGCTTAGATGTACCGCAGGAGGAGGAGGAGACAAAGGGGACAAAAGACAGGGAGGTTAGCCAGTGTAAGTACCGGCTGGCTACCCTGTTCTGGGCAAAGGGGTAAAGGGAATGAAAGGAGAAAGAAGAAGAAGAGGAAAAAGAATGGAAACCAGAAAATTCACACAGTAACGCGAAACGTTGCTCCATAAACTGTATACGACCACCCGCCCTCACACTACACCAATTAACTCTGTTAATAACTGCTCAACACTGTACATACATTTGAAAAAAGGAAACTGGTTCACTTAAGATACTGGTAACCTTAATGTACCATAAGTGTCAGACAATATGGAAAACACCGACGCTATCAGGGCCGCAAGTGTTCCTAAAGCAATCGTAGAACATAGCAAGCAACATGCGTGATAAACCTATAAGTTACCTCTTATTTAGGAAGCGTTTGTTTGGTAAGTACATTTGGGTATTTAGGTTTGGGCATTTATGCTTGGGTACGTAATTGGGTAACTAACACGGGTATATTTTAGTGCATAAGTCTCTGAAAAACTGTTTTCATTCAACATGATCCGCTGTACCGCACTCACCACCATGAAGGCGCCAACTTCGCATACGCCATAGCCTCCTCGACAAAAGTAGTTATCGTATACTTATACTAGCGGAAAGAGAGAGACAGAGACAAACCTTATTGGAAGTCCTTACTCGCGGACAACTTTCTGTGGCAATGAAGGGAAAGCTACGGAGGCAAAGCGCGTACAAGTGAGAGCGCTCCCGAAGACAACCCTCGTTTTCATACGCGTTAGTTTAAGCGCAGAAAGAGAAAACGAAAACCTAAACACCTTGTTTACAACGGCTAAACAAAGCAAAACATGCTGCTGAGTGTTGAAGTCGATTTATTCTGCAGTTTTTCCCTTCCGCGTTCTGGGAAAACACGAAACAGTCGCACATGGAAGCACCCAGCCGCGTATGTTCCGAGAAACCTAGGGTGCGATCTTGTACGCGTTCCAAACTCGAACGGAGGCGGTTCGTTCTTTCCGTCGTGAAACTGGCGGTCCGTTCCGTTGCGTTCGTCCGATAGCAGACAACACGGAATGATTGACAGCAGATATCACTTCACAGTTGACGTCATGGCGTTCTTCACCGGTCAAACATGTGCGGCTCGGTGGAACGGACCGCCTCCGTTCTATTTTGGAACGCGTACAAGATCGCACCCCTAAAGCGCTGTCAAGCGCTTACGGACTGCTTGACGCGGTAATACAAGCGCAGAAGAACAAGGCCGGTGCATGTACATCTATCCGTCACCTCGTGCTACCTTTCCCGGCTGCCATAGAATCTAACAAGTACGCTCCCACGTAAACCGTGATGATTTTGACGTCACCGCTTTCGGCACGCCCGGCTTGACAATGGAAATTTCGGTTTAAGTAGAATTACGTCATAAAGCAGAGTGCACAGGCCTGCTACCTGCTCGGCGCGTTTTCATTTGGCCTTACCGAGGCGCAGTTAGAACGCAGGCGAGAGCTTGCGCGGATAAGGAACGTGCGGATAACGCAAGCTTCCGAGTGCGAGAGCGAGGGTGACGTGGCTTCGCGGCGATGCCCTCTTCCTTCACGCAACACCTGGCGCGCTATCGTTCAGCAGGTGTTCCCTTTCGCCCTCTGTGCTCCGTCGAGGCGCGCTCGTGACGTGGCGTCGCAGCCACTGGAAATTTAGGTGCCGTTTCTAGCTTGTCCAAACGACAGGCGCCGGCTTCTTCGCTCCACGTGACGCTTTCGCATCAAAGACATATATTACACTGCGAAGCGAAGAGGAACAAGAAAGGCCGCCATATCGCGGCGAGAGCCCGAGCAGGCTTCCAACAGAATGAGCGGCCTCACGATAGCTAGATTATTATTATTATTATTATTATTATTATTATTATTATTATTATTATTATTATTATTATTATTATTATTATTATTATTACGCACGTCTAGAAACACGAAACAAGCCAGGGAATCTAGAGACCATTTAATAACGTACAATGACGTTACTAAACATTACCATTTAGGACGCAGACATTTCCCATTCCCAGGAGGAGGAGGAGGAAAATTGTGTTGGCTACAGGTCAGTTAGACCTTGAAGAGGTATGCCGGCCAAAGCTCAAGCTTGACCGGCCGGGCGTCATCTCCCTTACGGCGCGCGTCTGAGGGTTCAACGTGTCATACAGTCAAATGGGGCGCTAGCATGTCATTACCAGTAACGTTCTCAAGTGGGATAAACAAGGAGGCCTGATGAGGCGAAAGTAGGATGCCTCTAATCTACTAAGTTCGCTCGCACCCACTGAGCAGCCCAAGTCTGGTGATGGAATCGCAGACGTATACGATATGCGAGCATAGATGCAGATCGCAAACAGGTTGCGGAAACAGGTTGCGCTCACACGTTTGTGCGATAATGCTGCGATACAATGAATGTCGGAAATGGGAGCAATGGATGACGCAGACTTTCAAAAAGTGTGTAAATAATTTTTCATTCGGTGAGCAGATACTCACGAGCGGCACGCCCACTAGGAATTCGCCAAGGGAACCAGAGTCCTCCGAAATGGTGCCAGGATGTCAGTGCCCCAGTCTACTGTCGTTTTTTTTTTTTTCTCGCTAGTATTCCCAAGTTCATAACATCTCCTTCCCCGTTTACGCCAGTGAGTCATTGCCCGTACAATAAAGCGTGCATTCGGTCACTTATTTTGATGATACTGATCCGAAGGCATATGAGTTACTTCTCTCCACCTTGCGGGTTTCCGTAGTACTATTACGTCGAACTCTATTATTATGCAACACTCAAAAGAATGAAGTCGAGAGGCTTCACTCATGTGCTGACTGTATACGTGCCTTTCTTAAATACGTCCGCCATTATCAGAGCCGTGTAAGCCTTCAGATTCCATTGCCATTAAAACTAGTATTATTACGGCATCAAGCAACCGCTGGAAAGCTACGAGGGGCTCGCAGTTGTTACTGCTGTTCGCAATCGTCATGTGGGCTTGACCATGCCATTTTCTTCTTTTTTTTCTTTTTTCTTCCGTGAGTTTCTTACTTGCATCCCATTCGAACAGCCCTGCACCAGAGTGCTTAATCATCGCCGAATACAACAAGACAAAGATGTACAGAGCTTCACTTGTTTCAAGCGAACGATCTGTGAAAGAGGAAGCTATACATGACGACGACGACGACGACGACGACGACGACGACGACGACGACGAAGACGAAGACGGTCGGTCGGTGGAATGTACTTTCCAGTGGAGAAGTGAGAAGGCGCTTAAGGCGCGGGTTCGGGTTAACTATGACGCTGACTGTAAATCAAAGAGAAACTTTCAAACGATATCAATTCCGCGCAAGGAGAAGGCATTTCGAATGACGTTCGTTCTCGAACGTAACAGGAAAAGGATTCACGAAAAAGAAAACGAAAAGCGCGATATTATGGTATACATGGCGCAAGCTCGCAAGATAAACGGAGAAAGGCGCGTCTTTCACGACCTCGGCGCCTCGAAAACAGAGCGAAGGACGCGGCCGCATCTGCTTCCAGAGTTTTCGGACGTTCATATTTTACTGCTTCATCGCCGAATGCGGTAATGCGACGCTCCTTGTGTGCACGATAAGATGGAAATATCTCGAGAAACGAGAGCCGCGCCTGCGTGCTTGCGCATGCGATTGACGCGCTTTTTCAAGACGCAACCGTACACGCGCACGTCATTTCTATCGTCGAGATCATAAAGCGCATAGCGAGACAGACAAAGAATTTAGGACGGCGAGCGACAGGGGAAATATCGTATTTCCTTCTCCTCGAGTTTCAATCTGGCTAAATTCCTGAGGGGAAGATAAATAATTACCCTGACGCGTGGACTGATGTTCCACGCGCCGCGGTGACGAATTCTGTACCGGGGGCCTCCACAGAGAAATGTTATTGCTGGCCTAAAAAAAAAAAGAGAGAAAAAGAACAAGATTGTTCCTTCCATACGTACCTTATTAGTGGGACTTTGCTTCAAAGTGGACTGGGAAAGACGACGTATACTGGAGCACTGACGCCGCGCGTGAAGTGTGAGAGCCCACGCATACATTCCAGCGTGTGAAATGAAGTGATTTATTTGGTTGGTTAACTGACCAGCGAATTTAATGATGGGATTTAACGTGAGATGGGGCATCTTTAACATGCACCAAAATCACGTTGCACGACCCTTATTGCAACGCAGCCGCCGCGACCGGGAGTCGAAATGGTAGAAACTTTCGTGCTTCTCCTTGCGATCGTCTCAAGCGCAATCGTTGTCTTTACAAATCATGCTTTTCAATGAAAGCCCTATATACACTTCATTTAGCACGTGGCAGTGTCACGTCGCAAAAAGCTCTCCTACACTTAAGTACGCTTTGAGCAACCCCCAGGTAGTCAAAATTAACCTAAAGTCCCTCACTAAGTTGCCTCATAATGAGATCATGGTTATGGCACGAGAAACCGCAGAATTTTAAGGTCGGAAAGGCCTCGCATGTCCTCTAAGAGGACTACTAGCTTCAGCACGCACACGTGTGCTTGCTTACCGCTTCTTTACAAAATCACATCAGTCGCTATCCCAACTCGCTCCGCAAATCTTTCTGCTACGAGACGTCACTTTTATCGAGTGCTCTCCGGCACGGCACGATAGCGCGCTGGCGTGATAACATCAAATTACAAGGGCAGCTCCTTTTGCATCGCACGTTGCCTCTCGAGTTCGCGGCGTTGCACATCTAGCAATTCGCTGTCCATGGACTCGGAATATGTGCGCACGACGGTGCAGTACGATAAGCATACGGCAAAATGTATGTACGATATCAGCAGTGTGCCTAGTCACCGAGAAGCTTATCTCACTCGACGATGCAGTGCCACTGAGATTCGTTTAGCGGTCTGCAGTTTCCTGGTCAAGAGGTACGCAGTTTTCCGCGTTTCTAATACAGCACCGGGGCTTTAAAGAGTCATCGTGAAACAATAAAATGAACCCACCCAGAGATATGATCTCAGAAGCCGGCGTCCCGAAAGCGATGCGGTGTCTTCGATTTGAGGCTCGTCCGCCAGGGAAAGCAAATATTGCTTAAGAAATTCAAGAGGCGACGAACTTTGCTGTATCAGTCACCGCTGAAACGTCCTGTGCTTACAGCAGCGCCGTATTAAACATTCCAGTCAGCGGAGGAAACTGTTCAGCAACGCATGTTGCTCTTTCGCGCCTGCAATTTTACCGCTCCTCTTGAAGCATTTATTTCCAGCTTCTGACCTGACTGGGCACCGGCCTGCTATAGAACGTTGGGAGCGGCACGCCCACGGCCGTGAACAGAGCTTGACTCGATGTATCAAGCACAGGCAATGATGCAGGCAATGCGTATGTTATGCCATTTCTGTGGCCTTCTTATCCGGACGACGTCTGAGTAATTTGGTTGCACACTCAAACAGGCCGTAGCCTTTCTGGGTCAGCACTGGTTCCCAATAAAACACTGACGTACAAAGCTTGAGAGGGTTTGTCGGCACCGTGCTAAGTCTTGAGGTAGTGTTATCGCTAGAGCACAATGTAACCGCTCCAACGACGGCTACTGGTCACATGTATACTTTCCATCGCAAATGTGTCAAGGCCGCCTACCGGACCACCCCACTGGCAAACGTACGTATGAAGTTTCTAATCAACAGTACTATGTAGAAATATGGCGCAATACCTGCGTGATCTGCCAGCGTGGCAGGTAAGCCAGTACTGAAAAAATGGGCGCCACATGGGTCTGTCTAAAGTTCGTCCTTCCAGCTTCAAACGATGTTTTTGAAGCTAACTTATCATCGCAAAATTCTTTGTATAGCAACTAGCGACTTCACTTAGCCTCTAATTTTTATCATTTGAGTGTCTTCAGATCTTATAAACAAATAAAAAGCTGCTCAAAATCTGAGGCACGTGATGCTTGTTGCTGCTCACATATTACTGAGATTTAGCGTTACGAGTACCAGAAAGTGTCAAAAGTTGTGCACCACCAAGCCGGCAAAGAACAGCTATAGCCGAGAGTCAGCCTCTTCATTGCATTGCGCAGTTCCGGCTTATCAGGGACCCCACAATTCGCTAAGCACAGTCTTTGTGTCCGCAAACACGAAAGTGTTGTTATTACACAGGATATATGCGCTACGAAAGTTTGTTAGTCATGGGATGCAGTTATATGGTATGCTGTGTAGTTGCAGCCCACCCGTCTGCAAAGTTGTGAACTGTGAGTTTTCAGGCGCAGTTTCAAGTGCGTTTAATTATTTACGCAACTGGTGCATTTTCTAAATACTTGTACATGTTTGGCGCTTCCCTGTATTATCTTCCGCGGCATGCTGCACTCGTGTGCACAACATTGGGTTCGCGCTTTTTTACTGCATCTAGTGTTGTCAGTGTTCGACGGAGCTTTTTTTTTTCATATTTGGTACTCTCTGCCACCTAAAGGCTCCAAGCCCTTCAATAAAACTACTCAATGAAAAATAAAATAAAGAAGAGAAATAAAATGTAATCCCTGCATTGGCAAATGGGCTCTGACTAAACTCTTCCTTGACTCCGGTATTGAAGGACCTCGCCCTTCGCCTGAAGCAGGCAGTTCTTTTAAGTAATATTTCTTTCAGCGTTTCCAGCATCGAGGACTTGCTTAAGAAACACTCCGTTGCATTGCCTTCCAGTTGACGAGAACGCTGGTTGCAAAATTTTAGCTCGGCAATGCCGAGCCCCTCTGTTGAAGCCCTGCCGTTCATTTCGGCGGCTGCCATACATTTTGGCACATTTTCGTTGATCTTACTAGCCATGACGACGACTGCATTTGAAGCGCATTTTCCTAGCTTACTACACGTTGTACATTCATCCACGGAACCGAGATGGAGCGTTCAATGGAGGGAAGCTTAAGAGTACGGGAGCATCTCGAGGAAGCCAAGCGAAGGCCGCCTCAATAATTGCGCGAGCGAAGTTGACTCAATGATGGGGTCTTACGTCCAAAGGGAACGCAGTGGGTTGTGGAAAAGGCCTAATGCACAGCTACAGAATCATTCTGACCCCATGGTGGACAAAAGAGAGCGAAACCGACGAAAACACGAAACGAGAGGTAGACACGCTAGGGTTCGCTAACATGCTCCCAAAGCATGGGGCACTGGCACTTGTTGCAGGACGTGCCTGTGCATGGTGTCTACGCAACGCCTGGTTTAGAAGCACATGCTCAGAGACTAAAACGTCTCACTCGGTAAAAACTCAGACGCACACAGCGGCGTAGCACTCTCGAGCTCTGAATTAGTGACGCTGGCTTGCTGGCATTAGAGTTCATAGCTTACGGACCCCAGAGGTTCCATTCATTAAACTTTTCCTTCACAGGAACCACCCGACAATCGCCGGCTGTTATCACCGAAAGCAGAAACGTTTTATTTGCGGACGCAAGACGCTTGATCCTCCTAATTAAAATTACTTTAATAAGTAAGTCACCAGTATGATCTGGAGCCTGTCTATTTTCTTTTTTCTTTTTTTTTTAGGCTTTAATGCTCCAAAATGATTTTTGGGGGCCGGCCCACGATTTGAGCGCCAGCCTAGGCGACTTCGCTTCCTTGGTTTTTTTGTGTTTTTTTCATTCTTTCTTCTGCTATGGAGGGGGACCTTTCCCCTTTCCTAGTACCAGCGCTTGGCCAGAGGTTTATACTATTCGTAATCAATTTTTTTTTTTTCTCGCAATCATACTCTGTCGTTTAGAGGTTTTAATAGCTCTCCATATGGGACATGACGTGTCTCAAGTAAAACGCATCAGTGCTGGTTACCCAATCCTGCTAAGCTTGTACTGTTTCGCTTGATTGCGCAGAGAGAGAGAGAAAAGATGATATGCGAACGCTCATCTCATAAAAACGCTCGCTCACGAGAACACTTGAGCAAGATATGCACTCCCAGCAATGGGCAGCTGAAGCTCTTCTAAAGAAGGTTACCCAGAACACTTGAGCAAGATATGCACGCCCAACAATGGGCAGCTGAAGCTCTTCTAAAGTAGGTTACGCAATGAAAATAAGATAAAAAAAGGAAGCAAAGAGTGAGAGAACGAGTGGGAAAGGGGCGACAGACGCCAAAGCTGCGTGCTCAGCACATGTCCCGTCTGCGCTCGGTCACGTGATCGTGGATTCGCCGTCAAGCAGTCTGCGAGAGTCGCAGCCGGCGGTCTTCCCAGGAGAGAAAAACGCAGACGTCGCAAGGCCGCGGATAAGCGATGGCTGCGAAGGAGTGCTTGCGTTCGCAGCAGGCGTGTTCCCCGCGCGTCGACCGCGCCGAGGCGCAAATGCGCATGCGCGCAGCGGTCCCGACGTCGACTCCAGTGCCAAGAGGAAGGCCTCAAGGGAAGCGCTGCATGCCAAGGGCCGGGGACGGCGAGTCACGTGATCGTCTGCGTTGAAAGCGTGTTTGTCTCTCGAAGGGGGTCTCTGTGCCTCGTCTGTTGTTTCGTTTCCTTTATAATTTCTTTTTCCCGCGTCTCGAAGAATGAGAGCAGGCCGGAGCAGCGATGGGAACGCCGGAGCTACAGTGCTGAGTCCTACCACAAAGCGATAAACTTGAAGACTGTGCGTCAGACTCTTGTCCGCACGGCATGTCCGCCCCGACACAGCTATTATTATGTGTCTTTATATTACCCCGACTCTTTCTGTCATAGTCATGCGTGCGTTTTGCCGGTGATCTTGTCAGCTGTGCCAGGTAGAGCCCGTGCGTTGCCCAGTATATTAAGGAAGCATATAGTAGCCAACGGAATGTATAACGCCTTACAAGAATGAAAGCTGGACGAGATTGTACGAATGCATGGCTGGCCAAACAGCGCAAGGAAGGCTAAGGCTATCCGTTGGTACGTAATCCTTGTGCTTAGAGTCATTGATCATTTATTTCCCGAACTGGTGCCTGTTATCTCATTAAAGAGCTCAGGTCCTCCGGTCTCGCGTTGGTCCTTGTAAAAGTGGGAAAGCTTGCAGCACTGCGCAGGCGGATACCAAACTCGAGAAAAACGAAACGAGCCGTCTGTCTTCCTTCTCTCAGCGCCATCATTTGACTATGAACGTTCACCGATTCTACGGGCTTCTGGAATAGGAAAGCAAGCGCAATTTCGTTGACATAAACATGCGTCACCTGTCGAGGGATTTACACAAATATCTCGTCATGTGACGAGATCATTTCCTTCGTAAGTACCACGCAAGCACGAAAGCATCTAGCGGTCTTCCAATCCATACTTTCATTGCCCTCTCCCGCCCAGTGCGGAGCAGCCAACCCAGCGTAACCTTAATCTCTGCGTTTTCTCCTCCTTCTATTGCTTCCATCTTAGCAGACCCACAGAAGGGCGTTAAGCAAAAGGCATGTTCATGTCGAAGGGTTCCAGTGATAAACAACTGTATAAGTAATGTTCTCACAGATATGTCTTCTAGTACGTTTGCTGCTAACATCACACAACAAAAAAGAAAAGAAAAGGGGAAGGGATATTTTGGTTTTCTCCAGCAATAATCAGCCTTCTTCAGCCAAATGACTGAATAAAGGTTTCAAAGGAGCGCTTTACGAGTAAAGCTATATTTAGCTTCCTGTTGCGGATGTAAAGGGTTGGAAGCATGCGCTCCCTGCTATTCATTTTCTAAGGCGTTATGATGGACCCAGTAGCTCGAAAAGATGCTGGTGGACATGGAATAAAAATTGTTTAGCGTTGACATTTGCAGTGTTCAGAAAGAAATGGCAGCAGGCGAGCCCGCACCCTTTCGGTCCACCTACTACGACTGCAAAATTTAATTTTCCACGACATCCTGCCTCGATCCGTAGAAAAGATCGCAGCACCCAACGCCGGGAGCAGTCATTCGCTCCTGCAGGGCACGCAGCACCGATTGACGTCACCCATTAAACCTCGTCATTCGCTGGTTGCCCTCGGAGCCAACTCTTCTTCCTTTTATTTGATCACAGAGAATTCACGTGCGTCGCCAGAAGCGGGTGGCAGGGGCATCAGAAGTCGTGGACATGCAAAGTCTCCTTACTCTCCCTGCCTGGTCTGCCTCTTCTTTTTTTATCGTCGCCGCTCGAGAGGCGCTCCGCCACCCGCTTCGTTGTCAGCTCTGCAACTCTCCCAAGGCCGTTTTCTTTTACGTAATAACGATGTGCTGCAGCGGCCCCGCCGGCGCGCGGCAACTGCACGGCGCTGGCTTGCGCGCCCTCCTGGCCGCCGCGTCTTCTGCACCGATGGTGGCGAAACATGGCCGCCCCTGAAGCGCACGGCTGCTTCCGCGTCAGAAGCGCCGAACGCGTCTTCGCCCGCGAGAAAATCGAATCAAATAATTGGTGCGGCGCGTGTGTCCACGGAACGTGGATGAAGGACACGTCGGTTCCCAATGAGGTTCTAAAGAAACTTCTGGAGCGGAGGCTGCAGCTCCAAATGTGAAAGCTTATTAGTGCTGAAAGCCGTGAAAACGCAAAGGTCTCGACGGCCGGCGGATTAGCGTTCTATCCTTGCTGCGCGCAAACTGAGTTAGAACAATGTTTCTCGAAATATCCCTGTGCCCTTACTTTAACGCAGTGATAACTGAATATCCAGACAAATTTCACTGGTCGCCATTGGACACACTAGTGCTTTATATCGGTCAGCAACGAGCTTTTACTTATTTCCTTTCCTCCATATGCAAAAATAAATATCATTGACGTGGCATGATTCGCAATCTGCCACAGAATGGCAAGCAACCGTAATGATAAAGCAGACGGGAGGCCGATCTTACGTTGTCCCCATGGCCGAAAGCAGGCGACTGCCTCTCCATCAGTTACTTATAACCTCATCAGTCGATCCCGAGGAATCGAAGCGAATAGAAGTCACGAGGAGCGCAACTCATTTCCCTCTTTCTCCTTCTCGAGACGAATCTCACGCTACATAAGCCGCTCTGATTGCGAGGAAGACTGGGAAGACACGCCGAGTTGATATAAGTACTTTCGCGAGGTCAAGAAATTTTCTCGTACACAGCGACTTAGGCGAAATGTGCAATGCCCAAGGCACCGTTCTGGTCACACTTTAATGTTGTAGCGGGCGCTGCTTGTCGCATGCAGGGCACGGGCGAAATGTCCTCGAAATGTTTTGGTCACACCATGTAAAGGTCGACCAGCAGGCTGGAGAATTATGGTGCCCCATTGATTAACTGGTGCATATCTGCATGCGAGATCGAGCAATATAATACACCCTAATGCCAGGCTGGTGCGTTATCACTATAGATACTCCTCCCCGGTTTCATGCGCGCGGTACCGGTGCGTTGCGGTGCAATGCGGTGCACTGCGTAGCTTTAATAAAGGACAGCCGCGGGGCGCTCTGAAGCATGTTGGTGGTGACGCGGAGAACTTGGCATTTGAAGAATTGTTTTAGTGCGCAGCGCTTAGACGCCCGTTCCTGCGTTGAGCGTCGGCGCACGTCGGCGTCGTACGTCGGCGTAACCGAGAACAGTGAAGGATGAAAGCGAATGCAGAGCGCAGCCGCGGATGAAAGACGGCGAAAGCGAAGAGAGCGCGAGGAGGAACTCGGAGGAAGCCACCTTGAAGCGTCACCAGATGGCGCTCACGTTCGCGCATCCGCGGTACCGGCCATGCAGAGGACAGAAAACAAAAACAACCAGAAAGCTCACCTGTACGCATAGCATAGCCGCAAGCGTTTCCCGGTAGAGATTATGGTTGCACAAGTTCCCCGCAACTGCGTGGACGGTCTCTCTCTCTCTCTCTCTCTCTCTCTCTCTCTCTCTCTCTCTCTCTCTCTATATATATATATATATATATATATATATATATATATATATATATATATATATATATATATATATATATATATATAGATATATATATATATATATATATATATATATATATATATATATATATATATATATATATATATATATATATATCGCCGCGCGTCGCGGCTCTGCCAGTCGGCAATGCAATGCCTCAGTATATCGCGAAACGAAAACACATATAGAGCTGCGCTCAAATTTCGCATTAGGAAGTACCGTAATAGTCGGCGATTTTTTTTTCGCTTGTAGAACAAGCTAGCGCAGTGGCCACTTGAAATTTTCCTATTGTTTTATATCGACTGTGGTTGGGCGTTGCCTTTACCAAAGCCTATGCATTCCGCATAGGGATGGCCGACACCGCAACCTGGGACCACTGCGGCCATGAAGAATCGTTTGACCATGCCCGCAGTACAGTCCACAGAGGGAATGCCTTCGCCACGAACTTGACCGGCTGGACGACCAACCGCTACCCGAAAAAAGAATTTTACAGCATCGAAAGGACCTACCGTCACAAAAGAAGGCCGTGCAAGCACTATTGCGCTTTTTGCGATCTACCAGCCTTTGTGAACGTCTTTAACTGGAACGCCTCTTGTGTGTGCGTTTTTTCTTAACGTTTTCTTCTCTGTCCTCTTTCTAACCTTTATCTTCCACCCGTAGTGTAAGGTAGCAAATCGGAGACTGGTATCTGGTTAACCTCCCTGCCTTTCCTCTTTCTCTCTCTCTCATTGTTATCACGCTTCCCGGAACGACACAGTTCGGTTTACAGCATCTTGATTTCAGTAACGTCAGCTATGGCAAACGGCCACTTGGGCAATTTTCCTTTTTTTTTTCCTTCTTGAATTATATTATCCGGAATATATATTTGCCATACAGTACTGCGGTGCGATCAGTGGTTCGGAGCAAAGCACTTAGACGAGAATGCCCTGCTACAACAGATCCCCCACAACAACATGACCGTTGCCGACGGCAGAAAGCCAGTACGCTTTAAAAGGAGCACTGTAAGAACAAAAAAGTATCGCGAAGCGAGTCCACTGTTCCCTGTAAATGTCAAGTCCATATGTACATATTACAAAACCATCCGTCTTCTTTCTTTTTATTGCCGCATAGTAGATGTCCACATAACTTGCATTGCCGATGACATCATTTCATAAGTCACGATGTAAACGCAAGACAACCGTGAAAGGCCAAGGTGTCGTGCAATAAATATTTACCTCGTTAGTTTTCTTAACTGCGGAAAAGGGCCGAAATGCCCAAAAGGGATGTCAATTCAATACCCTCGTAGAACGATCAAGCTTGTAGTTGCCACCTCACCTCCCCCACCCCCCGCGCCAATAGCATTTACGTAACGATAAACCAATTTCAAGAACGTTTTAACCCCACAGAGGTGAAACACATTATAGGAATGCATGCCGCACACGCCACATGACGCGATCCATTTCTCTGAAATTTCGCAACATGGCTCATCATGCAGCAGGAAAATGACGTACCGTTGTTCGCTTATTTGTATTTTTGTTCCAACGTTCCAATTACGCCTGGTCGCCACGAGTGTGACATTTCTATATCTACGCGTGGTATCCTGAATGAACGGCTCCACAGGGAGGCTGCAACAACAAACGTGCAGCAACGTGTGGAATTTCTCAATTGGGCTTTGCTATGCGGCGCTGTAAACTTAGCAACGCGGAGACACCTGCCGCATCATGCTGCATACCTAGAATGGGCCCGTCGCTTTACGACGTCGACATTCCAGCACATGAAGCCTCTAATCACTGTCCACATGCCTCGGTTATCTTGTTACCACCGGGTCAGGCTCTCGTGTTTGCTCGTTTTTGTTTGCTTCTTTTTCTTTAGCCTATCTCTCCCGCGCGCGATTAATTTCCTCTCGTTTCCAGACTGCGTGTCGGCAACGCTGTAGCCTCGTTTCGATGACGAGCAGAAATACAATGCGGCCAATGTTGCTTCGATAGGAATAGGCACGACATCGCAAACGCTCAAAAATGCTGGGGTAAAATCACGAAGCGCATTCTGCCCGTTCACATTTAAAGAGAAAGAAAAAAAGAAAGAAGGAAATAGAGAATCGACGCGATTATTTCGGCTGTTTATTCAAATAAAGACTGATGTGACGATGCTGTGACGACAGTATGACTACATGGTTCACAAGTATTCCACGGATATACTTCAGGCGTATAACCGAGTCATTAGAGAAAAAACGCTCCGCATTCGGTGTGACACGTGTTAGTCTCTTCCTTTGTTAAATATACAATGTTTAGAACAGACTTTAAGATGATATTATTTCGAGGCACCGATCCTTTTCATGGTACAATGACTTCAAGCATCTTGACTCCCTTATTGCTCTCCTTCACGTGCGCAGACCCACACAAACAAACGCGCACACACATGCACATACCTGTATTCAGTAAATCCACGTTGAGAAAAACAACAAATTCATTTCGACGTTCCGGCCGGACTTCGGCCAAGACGTCGAGTGTAATTTCGACCATCTCCGATTCTGCTGAAAAAATGTCATGGTATTTAACCTCATTGTAGGAATCCATGATTCATGCGATTCTTTTCCTAACAAAATTCTCTGGTGCCCTGAAAGTGCTTCCAGCTTTGTACACAGAGTGAAACTATATCATGGATAATAATTTATGCTAAGTTATTGCTTTGATCTATTACTGCGAAACATATTTTTCTTCCGTAATCTGAAACGGCAATTTTTCACGATGATTATGGCTTATTAATTGCTGTTTCAATTTAAATCATTTTTAGCTACGAGCAAAAATCACAAATGGCAGCATTTGTAACGTCTTCTTCTTCTAAATAAAAAATTAATTAATGAGGAATATATTCACATTACGGGCTTTGTAGGCGAATACACTAAATTATAGAAATAATCTTTGAGAACAACTAAAACCAAAACGTTCTGTCAAAGTTGTGACAAAGTTGGAAAGAAAATGCGTTTTGAGTCATATACTGCGGCTTCATTTTCGCAATGTAGCGACGGAAGTAAAAATATGTCCTATTCAGCATTGTATACTATGCGCTGTGTTGCAACGCTCCTTAGAAAGCTTATTGATTTAGAAAGGAGTCGGTTCAAGAAGAAGCCATTTAGGCAACTCCACTCAATACTTCAGCAAGACCACGAACGTAAGGTTGACCGGCCTCGAAGCGACATTTGTCTATTGTCGTTCCCTATTTACGCCTTCACACACAGTGGAGCTCTCCAACAAATACATGGCTATTTCAAGCTTCGATTGTGACGCGTCGGATGGAAAGCTGCACCAACGATCAACAGCGCGCTGTTCTCCCACAGCAGGACGAGCCCCGCAATCAGCATCTCCCGCCTCCGGACAGTCGGCTGCAGTTCGCGACCTACTTTACTTATCGGAAATGACCGGCTGTTGGTTGATAACGCGCGCCTTATCTACCGTGCACACCGGCAACGCGCAGCTCGGCGGTTTTGCTGCACCGCACACCTTTACAACCGCGCGACGTGGATACGATCACGCCACAGCCTCCGTACATGTTTTGCTATCACAGTTGTCACGACGCGGGCACGGTGAAAGATATGACGCTGCCAGAAGCAGGAGTTCAGCTCTTTATTTGGGCGAACTTGTGCCAAAAAAAGCAACACACGGAGCACAACGACTTCGACAATCGACGTCTCGGCTCGCGCTATACGGACGCATGTGGCACCCAATAAAGAGTTCAATTATCATGCCACGCATATTGCACTGTTTTATTCTTCCACAGCCCTACAATGTAGCAGTTTAAAATGGAGTGCGAAAATTGAAGAGCTCGTCGTCAAGGACACATGGAAAAGAAAAAGCGTACGCCCACATGCAGCAAATACTTTTTTCCCTCTCGCTCTTTCTCATATTTAAAACCTTTAAATCCCTCACCCCAGTACAGGGTAGCAAACCGGAAACTCGCCTCTGCTTAACTTTCCCTATTTCCCTCTCTCTCTCTCTCTCTATTTGCGCTGTCCCAATAGCCACGGAGGCAAAACAATAAACATAGACCGCTAAACACTGCGTAAACTTTTTCCTCAATGCCTCGAGTGCCTATAGACTGACTGAACTACGGCATATGCATAGCGACTTTGCCGACGCCTCAGAATTCCCAGTCTTTTATGCACACTTATAACCTGTCTAACTGTGAGATAGTTATTTCTCTCCACTTACGAACAGTTGCGCGATGTTTTTACTGTTTGCGATTGCGTTCCTATAATAGCACATCATCCATCGAAATGCTTACATTAATGTTATTCAGAAGACATGCACCTCTGTTGTTCTAAAATGTGCATGTAAGTACTTACGCGGAAGTCCGTGAGCCGGTCTGATTCGTCTCCGTTCACAATATTTTAGAATTGTGTTGAACTAATAAATGAGTGATACCACCACGCTCCCGCTTTAGTGCCTGACGACGCTGCAGAACAAACAAACAAACAAACAAACAAACAAACAAACAAACACCAAACAAACAAGCCAACAAACAAACAAACAAACAAGCACAATGTAGCTAGCAAAGTACGAAAAAAAAAACATGAATGTACTAAAGATATCTTGGCAAAACAAGCAACGAAGAAAAGAGCGCACAAAATCTGGCATGACTTCGATGCATACGTGACAACGAACAGACTCGAGTGCATGTGGCACCTCGACAGACCATGTGACAAAAAAGATCGCAACAGAAAAGAAGCAGGCAAGCAACAAGTGCAGCAATAAAAGCGAGACGATGACACAGAGGGTGGAGCGGAGAACCCGCAGAGGTGGGCCGCATTCTTGGCACACGTCTCCCTCGGTGGGCGTCCTCGGGAGAGAACTCTGCTGGTGCTGATGCGCTTCTTCTTCCCACCTCACTAGCTCGGTGCAGTGAGGCGAATGCTGCAAGTCGCGTCAGCTAATCGAGGGCGAGAACAAGAACAAGGACTGTGTTGAACAAGGGTGAACGCCGGTAGTGTGGAAGTATCACGGACGGGTTCTTTCTGTGGGACACGCAGCGGGCTCTTCGTTCTTGACTGGATGACGCGACCAGTAACGCTCGTTGCGCTGCACGAGGAGGCTTAGACGGAGTTTACCTTGGGGCGCATTTGGAAGCCTTCCCTTTCCCACCCGCCGTAGACAACGGTGCGCCCAGTTTGAACAGTGCACCCATTCCGACCGAGACAACAGTGGTCTCACGCCGCAGAGTGCGCGCGAGTGGCGATAAGCGGTCGGGCCGGAGAGGGCCCCGAGCTTGCGCCGACTCGCGACCCTGGCACGGGCTGTGGTTGTTGCTGATATCGATGTTTCGTTATGTGGCTGCTTTTAGTGAGCGGCGGTTGGAATGAGGGGAAAAGGGGTCACGCAGGCCTGTTAGTGCCTCTCTGTCTCCACGAGGGACACCGGGGCCCGTTGGCCTATCTTGCGCGGCGAGCCTGCGCGTGGCGAGTCCGCGTGGCTTCGAAGCGGCGGTTTTCCGCGATGCTCGAAACCTCGGCAGGAAGCCTTCCAAATACCGTTGCGCCGTGCAGTGCTTTAGTACCGTGTTACGATGGTAGCAACAGCACCTGATGCGGTGTATCAGTGGCTGAGTTATTTTGCTGATGAGCACACGAGTTTGCGCTTTCTACTCCCGGCCGCGGCTGGAAAAAAAAAGAATGTGCCACAATGCTCGTGTAACTGAGCTTCGGGTCAGAAAAAAATGGGACGGTAAAGGCAAGGAAGTTAACAGGTAGAGATTCTCGTTTGCTACCCTGCAATGGGGGAAGGGTACAGGGAAACGAAAGACCTAAGGAACAGCGGGGAGATAAAGCAAAGGCATAAAAAAATACACAAAGGAGGTGGGGAGCGTCCGTGAGAACTTTAGTCTCTCCAATAGGCCACTCGGACGCAAAGACTTCAAGAGTGCCTTGACCAACTTGTGGTGTGGCGACTGTATAGGCCGGAGTTCCAGGGGCCGTATTCTGAAACGATCCACTTCGGATATTATCGCCCCGGCGATAGTTTCGCCGTCAGGCGCGCGCTATATAAATATATAAATCTATAAAAATCATGCGCAATACAGAGTCAGTGTATGGCTTGTGATAAGGTCGAGTAGTCCCTGTTCATGCTGAAGTTGTTCAGTTCCAAGAAAAGTGCATAAAAACTCACTAAAGTGGAAACGTTTCCATAATCAAATGAGATGGAAGAGGATCAACACACGTCAAAGAAGAAAAAAATGACACAGTAGAGTTATCACGATGTTATCGCGAGACAAAATTGTTCACTCAAACAGCAATATGCACAAGAAGCTAATGAAGTCACTGTCCACAAGAGAATAGCTTGAGCATTTCACAGCATCTCTTTGTCTATAGGGGTCTTTGTCTATAGGGCCTTCACTAATGCTTCTCACCACAGCCTTTGTGAACCGCAGCGTTTTTGATGCTGCAAACCAGTTTCTACACATGAAGTCGCTCCGTTCTTGTATCCCGCGCGCTGTCTAGCGTGATCCTGATTTACAGTCGACCTCTAATGATTGCAAGCTCACGTACTATTTTTTTTTTTCATCCATAGTGGAAACCATGCAAAAAGCGTTGGTGATATAGTGCGCTTGAGCTTTCGAGGCCATTTTTGTGCGCAGTTGCTCGCTCTGTTCAACGCAGGTGGGGTGCTGCTGCAGTATAAACAAGTTGCGTATCCTGCAGAGGCTCCATAGAGGTCGCGCTGCATTTAGAAAGCGGCACAATTTTTCGCATCGAAGACAAGCTCTCTTTTTTTTTTCGTCCTCGCTAGGCGGTTCGCCGTAGATGCTCCGAAAGAGATGGTTCGGCGTTTATGCTCCAGCCCTTATGCACCTAAAGAATGCACACCCTTTATGCTACAGGCGGTACGCGCTCTAGCGAACCTGAATGAATGTGCGTGAGTGGACGTGGGTGGGCGTGGGTGCGTGCACACCACATAGAAGATGTGGTCTCCCAGATACTTATGGTAAAATTAAATTGTGGGGCCTTTAAGCGCAACAACCACGACCTGATCATGAGGCATGTCGTAATGGGGGACTCTGAATTAATGTTGACCACCTTGGGTTCTTTAACAAGCACCATATCTAAAAATACAAACTTTTTTTGCGTTTCACCTCCATCGAAATGCGGCCGCAACTGCCCAGGGCCGAATCCACGACTTTGAGCTCAGCAGTGCAACGCCCACAGATACTTAGCTACCGCGGCGCAGGTCCATTCAGAAGGTGTAAGTGTAGAGAGTAAACTTGAATGTATCACAAATGCCAGTTGTTTTTAACTTGTGTAGCCTGAAAGTAAGTATCATATAAATAAAAGAAAGAGAAAGAGCGGTAACGACTGTGAGTGACTGTATTTCTTCGCTTATTGCGAACAGAAAGCGCTGCTCTTATATAGGCCCGAGCACGAAGAAGCAGGTACCTTTCCTAATAAATCCACCCCAATTCTCGTGTTCGCTTTTGTTCGTCTTATTATTTTTATCTCCACACATATGCAGGATAGTTATGCTTGCTCAACGCGGGTTTTAGCGAGGAGGGCGCGTGTACCTCCTGAGACGACCGCGTCGGTAATCAAGAGAAATCCAATGGCTCGTGCAGGTGGCTGAAGACTTCGTATATTTTGCTATCTTCCTTTCTTTCTTTGTGTACGTTAGGACCTACGCCCGGGTTTCCAAAACCGGCGTTATGGAGCCGTCTAAAGATATTTACTAATGAAAGCTGCGAGCATTCGCCAGAAGTGCTTCATTTTCGTTGTCAAAAGCCGTATTTGCAGGTAAGCTGCGGAGCGAATGTATACAGCACAGCCTCCCGTCTTTTATATCGCAGGTTCAGTAAGGAATGTGACACGCTGCAGTAGCGCCCTGATATGCGGGCCAGCTATCCTTACCGTTTATCTGTATTATTAATTAACTAACTAATTAATTAGCTATATCGAGAACGAAATGAAAGCCTTTTATTGATTTGCTGTTACCAGGCAATGCCACGCACGGCAGGTTTCGAAACATCGAATGCATCACCATAGAAAGACAGAAAGCGTCGCCATTGCTTTAGAACTTTATTAGTAAGCGTTGTCGTTTCAACCACGAATCTACCCAAGTCATGCGAGCAATCTGCGCTAGCTGTTTCCCTTTCTTTCTATCTCCCCCTTCCACTCTGTTTCTCTTTTTATTCCCCTTAACCCTTCCCTTTGCGCAGGGCAGCCAACCGGAACTATACCTCTGGTTAACCTCCCTGGCTTTCTCTGTATTATTTTCTTTCTCTCTACTCGAAAAGCACGCACAATATCTTCCTTATGTGGAATTACATACATACATACATACATACATACATACATGCATACATACATACATACATACATACATACATACATACATACATACATACATACATACATACATACATACATACATACATACATACATACATACATACATACATACATACATACATACATACATACGTACGTACGTACGTACGTACGTACGTACGTTAGAAAATGCGTGCGTGCATATGTGATAATGTTAGTAGGCAAGTATAAGCACGTACCTACAATAAAACGCGATGTTGACTTCAGAGCTGCCTACCTACAGTGCCTTGCGGGCGAACAATACGCCCTGTAGTTTCCCATCGATGCAATGAAGCTGCGTAGTATCCAGCCGCCCAGAATGAAATAAAGGTTCCGGCCAGAAACCATCTCGGGATTACCGTCGACATCTCATGCGACCGGCATCGAAGCGGTGCAAGCGACACGCCGTACTGCCACCGCCGAAACGCGTCATGTGTGAGGCGTGCACTGCAGCCAGGCTCCTCTATCGCGATTCGATGATGATGATCATTTACTGACCATCCCCTTTGAAACGAGGCTGTGACAAACAGTCGCGCGTCCTCCTAGATAGTCACTTAGCGGCGGCGCCACGAAGTCCGCGAGTGTTGCTTGTTTGAATGTATATACAGACAAGATTGTGCGAACATGTATGACGCGGGTTCAATATCGCCTAGCGCCGAATACGTTTTAAACGATTTTTTTTTTCATTCTCATTGAAGAGCGGCACACACGCAGTGTCCCCAGTTGGTCCGACGGTTCGTTTCGAACCCGTTTCTCTCGGCGTGCAACTGCAGCCCGATGCTCCACCGATTATACCGTGGACCACCCAGTGACACAAGCTGGAGGGAAAGAGGTAGGTAGGGACGGACATACCGAAAAGTGGGCGAAGTTCCCCAAGAATGTTAATCGCATTAAAACGTGTCGCAAAGCAGGACCACGCTAGTATATCTACCAATAATGGCTTGTACGAACCACTGAACGCACATTCCAAACTAAAACCTAGACAGCCAACTAAATCCTCATCCCCCCAGAAAAAAGAAGAAAAAGAAAGCCACGTCTACTAGAATCAATCGCAAAGCATACACGGTGTTCTCACGATTATTGTTGTTGTTGTTGTCGCCGTTGTCGCCGTTGTCGTCGTTGTCGTCGTTGTCGTCGTCGTCGTTGTTGTTGTTGTTGTTGTTGTGACGATTTATTGGCATCCCCTTCGATACTGGGTAGTGAAAAATAGTCAACAAGCCTGCTTGTGTTCATCAGGTATGCTATACATGTTCATTCTAGCACATCGTGTACATCTCCTTATCTTCTTTCTCTTAAAACTTCTATATGTCCTAATAAATGTTGTTTTCTCTTTCTCTCTCTGTCTCATATATCTACCATGCACCGCTATACCTATGCCTGTAGCGGATCCAATCCCATCAATCTATTTCCTGCTTTCCTTTATTTTCTCACAAATACGCTAAACCTCTGTTGCTTATTTAGACTGCTGACCGGTTCATGCTTTTATCCACCTTTAATCTCAGCGCTCCTAGAAGGCGTACGTTATCTACGGGTCTCATTGGGTGAATCCCTTCGCATTCCACTAGGATGCGCTGAGTGGTTTTCGCATATGTGCTGCAACAGACCCATGCGTCATCTTGTTGCGAATATTTGCTCTGGCATTTTTTTTTTTGTCATCAGGCCACCAGCTTCAGCCTCAAATAGAAAAGCACTGTCCTTTGTGTTATGGTACGGATTCTTCCTCTTAATTTCTCTCTTGCCATTCTTGTAAATGTCCACGGTGTGTTTTGTTTCCATTCTTTGCATCCAATCCGCTGTCTTTGCTTCTCTCACTTTATCTTTGATGACTCCTGGTTGTCTATTTACACTTTCGATTACCTCGTATTTGGCTGCCAACTTTCTTGACCCCTTCATTTATTCTGTGTCCACGATATTGAGGTACAGATATTTCTGCACTTTAGCCGATCGTTTATTTTCATCCATGTTCCCGAGTCTCTCTTCAAAACTAACTTTGCTCTACGCTTCTCTGACTTTCAGAAAGGCCCAACTCATGTCACCCTGCACTGCCTCACTTGTGGTTTGACCGCGGGTTCCCAAAGCCAACTGGTCAACCGATCTTTGGTAAACATCCAACCAAAACAAAATATCGGATTTTAAGCACACAACGGCGTTTGCGAACGTTAGCGCTGGCACCATTACTCCTTTCTCATACTTACTATGGCCACAAAGTGCATTATGTTTCACTATTGCTGCATTCCGCTTCCGATTTATTTTCGGGTTATCTTGCTGGGTGCTTGAGTACGTCTTTCCTTCGTTTATGTATACGCCAAGGTATATATGTTGCTTGGCAATTTGTGCCACGTAATTACTTGCTCATACTGGAACACACCGGAGTGCATGCCACAGTGGTCATCACAGCGGTGCATGAAGCATCCGTGCAATGCGCCCGAGTGGTCAGTTGCCTCAGTTCGGGCAAGCTAGAAATTGAGATACAGGGCCAAAGGCAGGGCGCCGTGGATGTAAACAGGCGGTGCCGCTGGCTGGAAATATTCCGCTGGGGTTCCAAACACCACCGCGGTGTTTTACCCCACGGTCTGTTTGTTGTTCGAAGGTCCCGCAATGATAACAGAAGGGCCGCCTTTTCAAAACTTGGCCACCTCGCCGCCTAGAATAAATATAAAAAAGGAAACCAAACCAGGTCAGGCGGACATATTTTTATACTTAAAGCGCATAGGAACACTTGCTTCTTGCGCTTAGTCTCTTGTTAGGCCTGTTTATTGTTTCGAAGTGTGAAGTAAGGCCGCTTGGGAGTGCATTCTTAGGGAAGGGCTCACACCGAATGCTTTCTAAAGTGAACATATGCCTACTTTAAGACACTCAAATTCCAGCAACACCTTCCAGGCATATCTAGGGGGTGTTAGTAAGGTCCCATTGTGCACTGTGATTCCGATTGTGAGCATGTTAAGCGAGCGGAGGAAACACCGAGATGAATGCACGGTTATGTATATCGTCGCTACAAGCGTTTCAACTTTCTTTAAAGAAAACATTGACGACCATTATGAGGTACTGCAGAGGACGACCCGATGAAGTACAATGGTCAACGGTGAGAAATCGACTGAGGGGACTCCTGAGTCAAGTGAGCACGTCGGAGCTTACATTACAAATACAGCCATCCCAGTGATACACTAATATCTCTAGTATACGCGAAGAAGAAGGCGCTGGTCAGTGAAATTCGTTCCCCCGCTTACAAAGTGTGGTTTCGTATATCGTCTGCATTTTGTTGTTTTCCTGTTCGTGTTTTTCGTAACTTGTATGACAATATTATTTCTGCACTCATGTCAATTTTTTCGCCGCAGTGCGAAATAACTTTGTATAAGTAGTCGCATTTATCCCCATATTGTTTATATTATTTATTGTTCATCTTGTACTTGTGCACGCATTGCTACGTGATGCCAAAGAAACCAATAAGGGACACAGACCTAGTCAAGCCGATTTTATGGCTTTTTGTCTGTGCCCCTGCTATCTGTACGTTGTATAGATACAAATAAAGTTCAAAGTTCAAGTCATGCCCTTTCCGTCGTTCAGGTTGCACCGATTTACTTAAAAGAGCATCTACTTCATTATCTATGCGCTACTTTTCCGAGGGAGGCTGATTTAGGCAGATGAATTTTCAATCATGTATGTGTTAATTCACGATAAATGTTGACTCTCAAGCCCTCTTCTATACTCCGGTGGTCTTCAAACAGCGCATTATGACAATGACTCTCCTTCCCTCCTACTTACCCCTTTACCACGTGTGTATAGGATAGCCAACCGGGTGAAACCTTGGTTAACCGCCCTTCCTTTCCTTCTCTCTCTCTCTGGTTTAGGCCTAAAATATAGCCAGCCAGAAAGGCGATTGTTTCTTCCCAGTGCAGGCTTCTCTGGAAGGGTCTGTGCTGCTCTTGTATGCAAATGTGCGAATGCGTTTTTATGTGTGCGTGGACACCATTTGCGCGGATAATGCTGACTATGCCCGTTGCTTATTTTCCTGCATTAAAGTACCTCCACGTGCGCCTTTTACTCAAGCACTTTACTCAAGAGCAGGCGACCTTTAGTATTTAACGCGGTGTCTCGTGTTGTATCTTCTTACCTTGAGTTATTGTCTTCTTACTGGTTTCCGTGATTGGTGTGGCCCCGCGGTGCCTTTAAGCACGAAACGCTTGTGCGTTCTGCATTGTTACGCACGTGTGAAATGAGCTTCCTCTTTTCCTTGTTACCATGGAAAAAAAATTAATTGATGAACATGGCAAGGATAGAGCACTAAAATGCATACTTAATATGATTGGCCGATCGAAGGCACGGTACTAAATGGCATGCAGGTTTACACTGGTTTATACGCACGTACATGATCAGCCCTATTTAGGTGTTAATTGTACTGACGGGTTAGAATCCCTGCCTTCTTTTTATTTCTCTCTCTTTCTCTGATCTCCCATGCAGCGCGCGTCCCATTTTCTCGGAAGTGAAAATGCGCTCCGGGGTTGACGATAGATAGAGTTTCACGTACTGTGGCTACACGCTGTGCAATAAAGAACAACATATATGCTGTCCTTTGTTTTTATTGTATATTTTTGTTTTTGTGGTGTATCTCGATTTCGACCAGGGAATAAATTAAGGTCTTATAGATGCTATCCCTGCAAAAGGAAATGAGTTAATATTTCTTATCGTTCAAGTACATGAACAGGTTATACAGTTGAGGACAGAAGAAGACGTGGTGGTCAGCCAAATCAACAATACTGAGGTAAGTTGCACTCTTGCACGCACGCATGCACGCACATATACACACAAACACACGCACGCAAGCACGCACACACGCGCGCGTGAGTGAATTCATAGGTAATTCGCTGCGGACCGGCACGGCAGAAAAGTATCAGTGTTTACAGCCGCATCGAGCCGAAAAAAGGTTATTATTATTATTTTTTTTTGGTAACAGCATGCGCAGGGCTACTGCCTCGCTGTTACGTAGTATTATATCGTTCATATATTGGTACACCCTACAAGACGAGCTAGGCGGTTCTAACTGCGCACAAAGAAGGTCACAATGGCCGTCATTGCCATCGTCGATTCGACAAGAGAAAGATTAGTAACATGAAAGCAGAAAAATTGATCTGACACATCCGGTTCCACTGATTAAGCTAATCAGGTCGCGTTCCTCGTGGGTAGTTCTTCCACGAGAACCGAAATCTTGCGTCGAATACTCAAAGCTTTTACATTCGTGACAGCTGTTAGCCACTGGCCGGTAGCCTTGGCTTGAATGTGCGGATCATGATTCGTTGGAACGTATGCTACTTTTGCGAAAAAAACATCCAGCGCAAAACCGCTATTTGCGAATACGACACCGGAATATGGCTTGAGTTCTATACGCCCCGCAGGCCTCACATGTTGACATACCTATGGCACAGCTGTCCAAACACGGCCGCCAGCCGCCCCGAGCCTTCGCGGATTCTCCTGTGTGATTTAGCGCAGGTGGCCCCGTTGGCTTGGCACGTGGTGATAGGAAGGCACGCACGGAACGGCGCAGAAGTGCAGGGCCCGACGCGGGTGCAGCTCGGCCTGCATTCGTGACACCAACGCGCGGTGTAGTTTGCGCACAAAGCGTGATTAGGCAGTTTTAGTTGGACGTCCGCAGCATCTCTGCGTACGCAGAAAACCCGCGGAGGCGACATTGCGCATGCGCAGTAGGCAGGAGTGTGCATGGTCTCTTGTGCGCTCCCGCAACTTTTCAAAAGCTGCGTATAGCAGCGTCCGCCGCGGGCTCTGCGTGCTTTGCGGGACGTTCTGGCGTGTTCTCACGTGCCCACGCGAGCTCATTTTTCGATTTGGCTCTTGCCGAAGATATATGACTCCGGCTTGTGGTTTGACTTCGCGGCGGCTGATATGGGCTACACAGTTTCAGGAGCTGGCATATGGCGGCGCCGAGTAGCACACTATACCGGCTCCTGCGCGTGCAAGTCAGCAATTCCCTTCTCAACTTTCTTGCCTCCGGCCAACTATTGCCGTTTCGTGCACGCCCGCTTCACTACGTCCGCATGACCTCGCGCACTGCATATACGGGGGTGGTTGCGGACGCCCGACTAAACCTGTCTATTGTCTGTCAGATACCCTTGCTTCCTAGATATATACCAGAGTCATGGATGGACTCTGGCTATAGCTTGTAGCTCTTGCAAATGGTCTTTTTTGCGTGCCACTTTCGTGCGGACGTCCGAAGATGGCAGAGCTGATTGCGTAACATGACTCTGTGAAGCTGCATTTCGCTCTCCCCGACCCTGCATTCTTACGACACAAGTGCAAAACTTTTTGAGACGTTTGTCTTGCAGTTACCTTCCACACCACTATGTGAATCTGCTTTTCATGCTTAGCATACCAAATTATTCACCCGTCATGACAAATTAATTACCATCCTTTCACAGCACAACTAACTCGATATAGTTTCTACAGAAATAGAGTCTATTTAAGGCCGCGATAATGTACAGCGTATGTGCTAATGGCACAATTAAGGTTATTCAGCACTCGAATTTAATGATTCAAGCTTATGGCAACAGGAGACTTATTGTCGCTGATGGTAGGTGCTCGTTTTATCGAACGAAAACCAAAATTGGGTAAGTTGGTTTTAATTCTAGTATTCATGCGGATATCGCAGTGAAGAGAACGAGGCCGTTTTGCCGAAACAAAGGGGCATACTGATGGATCGAAACAGTTCATTTTTTGATACAGTTAAGAAAAATCCTAAGACGGTATAAATAGCCTCAATGCTGCAGAATCCTCTGTCATCCGAAATGCCGGAAATTTACGGCACTTGGCCGTAATAATAATGAAGGCACTGGAACCGGCTGTACAAGTCAAGAGCTGGCTATAGAAGAAACGATATACCTCGGCACTAACACCGCTAGTTTCCAGATAGTCGCTGATCAATAAGCTGACGACAATCGATTTCTTAGGGCCTCGTACTATCGTCCACTAAAATGTATTTGGCATTTCAGTTGAGAGAGCAGTCATAAAGGAAAGACAGGAAGGGCAACCATGGCTGAGCCCGGTAGGCTACCCTGCACTGGATAAGGGGGAAAGGGGATTGAAAGAGGAGTACGAAGAAATCGACACTGTGCTGTGCGACCTCTAAATGAAAGTAAGCCTCTCTGTTCGAACATTTTCGAGATTTCAAGATTTAAGGATTTATATCTTCAAAGTATTGCTTGAACGTAGCACGTATTTCAGGCGAAAGAGAAGAAGCAAGGGAAGGTAGGGAGGTTAACAAGACACAGGTCCGGTTTCTCACCCTTCACTGGGGGATGGACACAAAGTGATGAAAAGAGAGCCATCTTTTCTGTCTCTTATGTCTACTAGCGTTTTTTTTTTCCTCCTCGTGGTACGCTCAAGTATGTTTAGATTGTTACATAGGTGGGAGGGGTAGTCGGGAACTCCGCATTAATTTTGACCACCTGGGGTTCTTTATAACGTGCAGCCAATGCACGCACGGCCATTTCTGCATTTTGCCCCCATCGAAATGCGGCCACCGAGGTCGGTATTTGATCCCACAGCACGGTAGCTGAGACCTGTCGACTCGAGATACTATGTGCTAACAACCTCGCTGCTTTCTGCGTGCGCACCGCCGTGGTGCAGGGATCTTCGCTTCCGAAAGTGGTTTCGCGGGCAGCGCGGTCTTTCCGGAGAGAGCGGCCCACCGGGCGATTGGAATACACAGCCAAAAGACAAGTTCTCTCGCGTCTGTGTTTCACGGGCCAAACCTTTCAAGCGATGAAGCGTCGGGAGAAACAAGTTTTATTGCCGACAATTCCTGAGCTCCCCAATGCCCTTAGTCCCCCAAGAAACAACTAAGCAAATTTAATATCGCGCGTGTAGAAGGGCGGCGCCGTCGCAGACAGCGCGAGCGCCTGCGGCAAGTGCGAAGAAACGGTTCCAAAGCGGA
The DNA here is from genome assembly GCF_038994185.2 of Dermacentor albipictus. Lineage (NCBI taxonomy): Eukaryota > Metazoa > Arthropoda > Arachnida > Ixodida > Ixodidae > Dermacentor > Dermacentor albipictus. Next base: position 152,223,166 of record NC_091825.1, on the reverse strand, counting down.
TCGACATTCAGCCGTCGCGTTCTAACGGAAGGAGCGCGGGTTTCCCGTCGACGTGCCTCGACAAAACGACGCAGTGCAACGAACGCTAGGCCTTGCATCAGCGAGTACTTCAACTTCCTAGACGAAGCAGACTGCAGTGCTACGAGACATGCGGCGTCGCTATATCGAAGAGCTCTGGTGTGCGTGTGCCGCAGTGGAAGCTATAATCGAAGGCTGCGGCGTCCACTGTTGTGAATCTACCAGCTGAAACAGCGACGAACCGACAGCTGTGACCCTCGTTCTTCGTGAGGAAAGCTCCGAGCAAAGTAAACAATTCAAGCTGAAACGTCAAAATCTGCTATGCGAAACAAGCACAAAGAAAGGTGTTTTGCAAAGGCGTTTCAGCTGGAGCAAGAAACGATGTTAGGTCGACAAAGCTAAAACGGCCTTTAATGATAATGCCAGTCCCGCTAAATGTTTACCATAAAGCAGAAACTATTACACCCCTGTACAACTAAAGATTTCCATTTCCTTATTCTGCAATAACTACGTTGTCTCATATTTTATTGCGATAGGAAATGTATGGACACTGGAGGGCCAGTTCCGCCGTTGCCGTGAGGTTCCGTATAAAGTCCAAGGGCGATATATAACCGTCGCCGTGCGCCCTGTGCGATCGAGGCTCAATCTCGCGCACGCCAGCGAGAAAGCGGGGAGAAAGCGCGCCGTCTTCCGTCGCGCGCAAGGATCCGGGGGGAGGGCAGAGAGGGGTGTGCGTTCGACCGCGGGCGGCCTGGCTCTATCTTGAAAGCCATCTGCGACGGGGACAGCCCGCCGCATGCTGTTTTCGCGATTTAGTACGCGTTGATGCGAGACGCAGCACGAAGGTCGATTCGCTCGCTGCTGCTGCCGCTCTTCCTCCCTCCGGAGTTTCGACAGCGAGTTTCCGCGGTCATCGAGTGAAATGTGTTCGTGTTTGATTATGCGCACGTGACACAGTGCTTGTTAATTTAGTTAGTATGCCTATGCTTGCAAGTTTATGCGGCCGTTAAAACTACTATCCTTACATCGTCTAGCTAGCTGTCCACTCCTTTGCTATCGCAATAGATGCTTACCCTTTCGGGCGAAACTGCTACTTTCTTTTTTTTTGTTTACGCATTTCTTGAGCGATCGACTTTACCTTTGACGATGTATATAGTGCATGTACGAGCGTGCGCGTTATTTTAAGTATTCCTGCTGCTGACCGCAATTCCGCTGCTCTATATACGCTAGGTCATTTTGAGTCTATCCTACGCATCACGTTGCTGTAAGCAGCTCGATACAGTGTGCAGGAGAACATCAGTAATGTTGCTCCGAAAGATAAAACACCCATTTGAGATTTAGCAAAACCTAGTGTTCCAGTTGAAATTGTTGCTGGGTGTCTCTTCCCTGCGAAAAGGGGCTTTTTCCTTCGTTTTCTTTTTTTAAGTATGCCGTACAAAAGCTGTGAGAAAGGTCTACGCTACTTTCTTTCCTGCGTGAATGGCCGTTTTTCTCCACGCTGCGCGAATTTACTTAGTCAGGCACAGTCGCAACGTAGACGCGCTCGGGCGTGGACGCCCGGCAACAGCGCCTGTATCGAACGACGCGGGGACGACGGAGTCTGACGGGGAAAAGGCCAACGCGGCACAATCGCCGTGCCTCCGGAGACTCGCGGCTCGCAGCTGCCGGCGTTTGCGCCGCGGGCCGAGTTCCTCGCCCGGCGAACAAAGCTGGCTGGCAGGCGGCGCGCCCTTTCTCCGCGTGCATGCTATATGCAAAGAGTAGCAGGCTGGATCGACCTACAGGCGGCCGCTTCATGAAATTGGTTCGCAGAATTGACGGTTCAGTCTACTAATAAAATTTAACGCGGAAAGGCTGCACAACGACCTATGCGCGAGAAACTCCGCAGTAGAGCGGATCAATTTCGGCTACACGGGGTTCTTTAAGGTGCACCCAAATCATGGTAAACGAGTTCCTGAAATTCGTCTACTTTTGCAATGCGGCCGCCTAGGCCAGGAATCGAGCCCGCGACCTCGATCGTGCTTAGCAGCAGAACGCCATTGCCACGGGGCACCGTGGCAGGCGATTTCTTTACAGTTACTAAATAAAGCTGGTGCTATAAGCCCCAACAAAGTGCTCGTGTTTAACGAATGTGAAGGCCCCGTGCGCTATTCTGAGGCTGCTTTATCAACGCAGTTGCGCGTATTCGTGTGAGCGTATACGCCTTGTGCGGCGCCTGGCGCGCGGCACAATCTTTCACGTTACGGCCCACGATGTTGAAGTGGAAGTTATATGGCGTTGAGGTTACGGCCTGACGCTATTTACCCGAGTGATATAAAAGGCGCACTCGCCATTATGCAGTGCACTTCGACGGCTTGGATAAGCCATTTCAGCGGTAGCTGATAAGAGGCCATTCTAAATAGGTCAGCTGAACGAAGTCGGTCATATTTGTAGGTCAAGGCTCAGTTTACTGCCTTATTAGGGCCACTTCGTCAGTCAAGCGCACTTTCATGGCCGCTATACTCTTGGACAACGCCAAATACTGAGCAAGTCAATTGTGCATGATTCAAAATGTAAGAACGCGACCTGGGACGATGAAGAGCAGGCTATAGTACACGCGCTGCTCCTTGTAAACGCTCTTCGATATACAGGATGTTTCAGCGAACACTTTCATTTCTCTCTTTTTTTTCTTTATTGCCGATGGCAGATAGCAACATTCTGGTCCATGAGCTCGTCTACTCGAAAAGGCGGACGTTACTTGCACAAAAAAATATTGAAACACATAATCGACTAATAGACAAAAAATAACCAATGAAATTTTAAGTAACTACTTTACAGCACATATTGCAATTTACAAGTTCTAGCGGGTGAGATTCCAAGGCATATCCATTTGAAAAGAATTGTGTGGGTGACAGCGTTTACGAGATATGCGCCGTCAAACTTGCGGTAAAATATGTACTGTCGTTCCACTTACTTTATTAACAAAACGTCGTTTTATGCATTGAAGCACAAAATTAACTGGAACACCAATGCATTTCTGAGCAAAGATCGGTAATTAATATCTTCAAGCTGATGTCATCCTGAAAATTCGTTCCATGTGGATCCGCCTTGTGAACTCCCCGGCTAGAACTTGTTAATCTCAATATGTGCCATAAGGTAATTAGTTAAAACTTAAGTAGAAAATTTTTTAATCACTCGATTATGCATTTAAATCTTTTGTGCCAGTAATGTCGGTCTCTTCGAGTAGACCAACTCATGGACTAGACTTGTGCTATCTGCTCGAGGCAGTTTTCAAAAAAAATCTTTTGAAAATGTTTGCTGAAACACCCGGTATGTCATCGTCCCAAGTCGCGCTGTTACGTATTACACTCCTCGGGCCTCATTGCTGGCTGATCACTTTCAGGCATATACTCACTTCTACGTGACGTAACATCTAGCGCGACGGCTCACTTGAGCGACGGGAAATTTGCCCGATGTATTATCCAAGAAGTCAGCGATCCGATGCGACATACCAGGAAGTGATCGACTGAAGACACGATCGTTGGAATCGCCGAAAGTCGTCGCTCTTTCTACAGAAATGACAAGGCGCTGCTATTGCGTGTACAATTGTCAGGGGTTCCATGCTGTAAGCAATGCGTGCGTACCAGCCTAATATAGCCAGCAGAATGTGAGATGAGGTCGTGCAACATTCGAAGTTCTGCGCACTGTCAATATTGGGAAAGCTTTTCGCGGGCTGGCTGATTTATGCGTTTCAATTGGTGATGGAGAAAATGATCAACACGTGAAATGGGGACCGAGTCGGGGGGGGGGGGGGGGGGTAAATGGCGGTATAGAATGTACGTAAAACGCCAGCCTCCATAAACGTATTTCATCCTATAGGACACCGCACGAGTCAACAACAACAAAAAAGATATGCATACGGATGAAGCAGCGCAGAAAGAGCTTGCTTCCTAATGTCAGCCATGCGACCAGCCGGCCTTCCGTATTGATCAAGCACATAAGACTACGTGCGAAAACTTCCCACAACTTCATTTTCAACAGCTGTGTCAATTCCTACAAGTGTCGTCGATTTTCGTTACTTCCTCGGTTTCCTTGCTAACGGTTTAGGTTTTACGTTTACAGAACATTGCAAGGAAGAAAAGAGGCGATTATTGACGATTAACAAGGCAGCTAAATTTAGAAAGAATCAAACTTGCTACAAACTTGGAGTCGGAATTCGCGAAAAGTATGAGATGTCTTGGCACATTCGCGCAATTCTGCGATACCTTCAAGTTCAACATGGTAGGATTCTCTATACACAATTACCATCAATCACACCAGATACATACGTATAGCTCGTCCTTTCGTCTACATTTTTCGATCTGACAGTGAGCTGATAGTAGCTGATAGTAACCTGCGGGAGTATTATGTAAGTGTCTATCTTGTAGACACATCCATTGCGTCTTCCGCTCATTGTCTCGGAGCCCCTGTCTCCCTCTGACGTGTACACAAGTCCAGCAAATCAGAACTTCAGCAGCAGACGAAATGAACATGTCCACTAGGTGGACGCTTACAGAATATCCCCTCCCCCTACTATCAGGCCGTCATTTGCTATCTGATGCATCATGCTAGCTCACCTCTGTTCCAATGTCAAATAAGCGTACAGGTATCGTTATAGAAGGTCTTTCATCACTGCCATCCTATGTAGTTGGTAATTCGTTTTGAAAGAAACATTTATTTTTTAACTGGATGAGTGCATACACTGCTACTCAGTAATCTAGCATGAGCTATAGACACACGCTGAATACGAACCTTCAGTTTCCTTTGACGGGCATCGAATGTGGTGCTTGCCTTTAAATAAAACGGTGGTTCATCGCTCGGTCCAATGTTACGCCAGTGATTATTACACCCTCTTTAATTTCGCTACTCCCACGACACGCGCGCAGACGACGTCGCTGACGCGTGGCGAACATACGCGACCTCGATTTCCTTACGTAAGCATGTTTTTTGCACGTGCCCTTCCGTCACCCGCTCGCTGTCGCCCATGCCGCTTTCACGCGCTTCACCGTCCTGTGATTGGTTAGTGGGCGCTTTCGCGCTGATGATTGTGTAATGACTACGAAAACAGGAAAGCACAGCAGGTTACGCATAAAGCGGCATACGGGCAGACAGGCACATATGATTGCTGAGGTGCACGGGTCAGAGATCAAACCTGGGTAAACAATAATTGAGATTAAGAGAGAGAGAGAGAGACGGACGGACTGATTTAACTTTGTAGCATTCAAGAGGTTGACGGGGTATTCATTTGTAAACAGATCCTCGGCTTAGCAGGATCTGTGCACCATCGGCACCTTCACACTTTAGCTCACCTGTCACGTAGAAAATAGTCATTTTCATCGCGATTTCGCGAGCAGAACATAGCTCTTTTCATTCCCTGTAGCATCAGCTACAACGCTCGTCATATCTCGGGACTTGTTATCGCACTTGTTCTAGTTAGCCAAGAGGATAAGGTGTAATGAAGGAAAAAAATTGAACGTGCATGAATGGGTAGCAGCGAGCGACCACCCGAGCCGATGCGACCAGCTGCTCTTCGAAGTGCACATAATCGCAGCGGCCAGGCGGTACGGTACGTCTTCCCGACTCAAAAGCCCGTGACCCCACACCTTTCCAGACGGCGCGATAAAAGGCACCTCGCCTCGGCGCGAGCTCCTCCATCTTGCGGCATAAGTAACAATAATACCAATAATAACAGTAATAAAAAAGAACGATGCCTCCTCGCGAACGGACTTAGCGGCGCTCCGGCCGACCGCAGAGTAGAGCAGGCTCCATCGGGGCTTCCCTGTGGGGAACGAACAGCTCGTGCGCGGTATTGGACAGGTGAACAGCCCCATGGGCGCCCGCCAGCCTGCAGCGTCGGTGGGTTAACCCTTGCTGCGCTGGTTCCTGGGCTGCTTCCTCCTTTGTTTCGTCTAGACCGCCTTCTTTCCTGGAACGACGTGCGCATACATCCAACGGCCAGCTGCGATTCTCTATCTGTCGCCACTGCCACGCACCAGGCGCCACGCCCGCACATAAGGTCATCGACATGCCTCCGAACATCGCTACATCCGAGGGCTGCATATTCAAGAACGAATAATAGTAATAAAAAACGTTCTTCGCCTGTGCGCTTCGCAGGGAATCCGCGGCGACATTCCGTGAACAATGTTCAGCTCACTGCCGCAGACGCTTAGCGTTACAGAACAGCGAATTCGTGCGCCATCCAGACAATATCCATGCGCCTTCCATACTCTGCTGGTTATTAACGGTTGAATATATTGTAATCATATAACTGGCGCCTGAACGCCGCGTATAGGCTTTGGCTGCTATGCCTTCACCTTCAAGCCGCGATGCTTGCAGCAGCACCACGCACGCGTATGCAAGTTGTATCAAAGGGACTTGGAACAACGGCGCGGATAAGCCCCTTCGCGAGTTATCTCACTCGGAGCGTTGGCCGATTCGTGCAAAATGCGGATAAAGGTTCGAAGACGGGCTGAAGTTCCGCTCCGTGAACGCGCCTCGAGCGTCGCTAAAGCGCTCCAGGCTGCGACGTCCTTTTTTCGTTCGCTAGATCTTCGAAACAGACAGCTGCAGCACAAACGCCAGTCATCTTTTTCGGTATTCGAATACTATACTACAGGTATCCTCGGTAAAAATTACGCAATGGTCACGCAAACCCAAAAACAACACACCCACCCACAGACACCCACACTGAAGCAAACTGATCGTTCGCAGCAGCGTGCCATGCAACCAGCCACGCAGCAATCTCCAACGTTCCAGTAAAGACACCATACATATATATATATATATATATATATATATATATATATATATATATATATATATATATATATATATATATATATATATATATATATATATAATTAGACATTTTGCCTGATACATATATATGCATATATATATTACAGGCAAAATGCCTAGTTTCCGAATGCTGCCACAGGGGTGGACTCCGTACGCATGTGCGCATGGACAGAAGCGTACCACGAGTACGCACAACTACAGCAGCCTTTGACCAAAGGCAACCGAGCATTCGAAGAATTCATGCACATTATGTTTCGACCACCTTAATTTGGTGCTCCTTTCTTTCTTCTGTTCCCCACGGCCTTCTGCGTTAGAGGCGAGGCACAACCTTAACATTTCGTTTCACTGTTGATTTGTACTTTTACACTGTTTTTGGGTTGATTGCACAATTTATCTGCACAACTGCTACATTCTCTTCGGGCGGAGCAGTGGCTGAAAACCATTCGCATCGAACTAAGGCAGGCAGTGGAAGTTGACGACCTGTTGCCTAATTGTTTCCGTGTAGGAAGACATTCTTATCACACCTAAACTATTATTATTATTATTATTATTATTATTATTATTATTATTATTATTATTATTATTATTATTATTATTATTATTATTATTATTATTATTATTATTATTATTATTATTATTATTATTATTATTATTATTATTCAGTGTATAAGTGCCCGAAATCTGGGAGCCTTCGGGCATTTATTACAGTAAGTTAATCGCCATATATTTGTCCGCTTCTTCCCCTTCTTCCCTACTTTGACTGCCTTCTTATCCATCTTCATCTGCTTCCGTTCCTGACCTAGGAATCTCATATTCGGAAGCTTTGTTGCAAGGATGTAGTAAAAAAGAGGACAAAAGCAGACACCAAATAAACGCACCTAGCCCTGTGTGATGCAGGTATAGTGCACCTGTGATTTGGCGCATTTGTTCATTATCGAACGGGTATAGTTCTCCAGATGTTAGGCTTGAGACCACAACGTAAAATACCGGTTTTATACAGTTTGGTACCCCAAGGTGAGCTCTGTGGGCGCCTTATGAAAATTGTAGCGTACCGCACGCGTAATGCAGAAGAGGGTTCGGCTCCCACGTATACACGGCAAGTTGTCTACCCGTCCATATATTTTGAGATGCGGCTGTGTTCGCGCCACGGCGTCTAGCGAGAAATATAGCATCTGTATTTGGCGAATTTCTCAATGAATATCCTCACTCGGAAGCCTATCTCACGGAAGCCTGTAAAAAAGTTGTATTTCAGAGATTACAATACCAATTAATGCACATTAATCGACGCACCCACGCGAGATATTTTTCTAGGGAGTGTACGGACCTCATCAAAAACTATATGCGTGCAGAGCATGGTTTTCTAAGTGAGCAATGCTGACACACCGACATTTTTTTAAGCTACGCACGGCGTCACAGTCTTGGTTTTAAGCGTCCCGTTTCGGTTTGTGAGCTGAGAACCGGTATACCGCAAATTCTCGAGAACCGGCAAGATTTTTGAGGAGCAGCCTTGTTCCAGATTGTTTTCCCTGCAGTATACCACGTGGGCGCACCCCACATTTCAATACTACACCAGAAATTATGTTCCTGTCAACGACGCTGAAAATGTACGATATGGCATGCAGCCGGCGCAAAGAACGACATCGCACTTAACAAAAAGCCAGAAGCAACTCCAGTAATCAGATGAAGGTCACCGGCGTATAATCGCTGGCAAATAAATGTACTCAATACTCCGCGCATACGCAATAATAGAACTTCAGAAAACCATGCCACCGCATTGCGCCCTTTCTGTCGATCCCTGCGACGGATGTGCCTTCCCTCATGTGCAGACGGGCTTCTTCATCGCGACCTCGTAACGGAAGCTGAGCCGACGGTATGACCATATGACGGGAAGTTATTATCGTGTTTCCCCCACAACAGGACGGGGGTCTTGTGAAACGTCGCAACTGCGCTATTTTGCATCGCCACGTGTTGCAAGGTGCGCACTTCAAGATGGGTGCCTTTAAATTAAGAAAAAGAAAAAAGGCTGTCGTTAATTTTTCTGAACAGAATTTCCGGACCGTAGTCGTCGTCGATCAAGAATAACTTCTACTCAGTGGACATTATCGCGTGCACGGTTTAGGAGCGCCCACGTCTAACAAATACAATTACAAGGGATGTGCGAATAGTAGCTTTTGAGACCGAATCGAATACGAATTGATTACGAATCGAATAGTGTCAGAAGCGAATCGATTATATCGAATACTTTGCGAATATTTTGCGAATAGTGCAGTCTTCTATGCAATAATACCAAACAATTTCCACGTCCTGGTATTCACAACTTTAGAAACTTCCCGCATGTAATTACTGGATACGTTAAAAAGCATGCTTTATTAAGAGCCCCAAAAATGCCTTCCGAACAACTAAGCAGCTTGTTCGCAAACTCGGGGTTCTTCGGAACACACGCGGTCATGCATTGTCATATGAAGTTTGGAAAGGCATTCTTGCAGGCCATGGGCATATGTGTATATTTTCGCTACTAAACCAGATCTGCGTTTCGTATAGCGGTAATGGCAGAACAAGTAAAAAATAACAATAAGAAGAAAGAAAGAAAGAACATTTTCTCTAGTTCGAATGGTTGCGGAAGATGGTGTCATTAAAGTACTAAGTACGTTTAAGGGAAATTTATTTAAATTTAAGCTGACAGAGGACACAGGTAACGCAGCTATAAGTGAAGTACCAAACACTACACCCTGCCGAACGTCATGTCTAAGCAACGTTTCATTGGAATGATCGTGGTTCCGTCGGAAAACTGTGGCTTCAGAAAAGTAAGCAAAAGCCTGCATCCTTTTGGTTAGTGCTGTATTACCGAAGCGTAGCTGGTAGACGGCACAACGCCCTACTCAACGATAAGTAAAAGCAATAAACCTCGAAGGCGTGCCTGGGACATCGCTAACGACTGCCCACTTTATTTGCAATATACTAAAGCACTCGTCTGCTAAGCTTTGAAAGCACGGCAAAGAAGCCCGGATGGTCGAAATGAATACAACTCCATCCACTGCGGTCGTCGATCACAGCTCCAGTGCTGTGTTGGAACATTAAACCGAATGAATCATATCAACCAGCGAAATATCGCAAAATAATATATGGTCCGCGCTGGGCACAAGGATCAGGTCGCATAGTATTTGTAGATATGCTGGCAAATTCCTCAGGGGAGAGAGTGATAGCGTGCTCATCGTGAGAGCGCAACAAAAACCTCTCTTCAACCCGGTGTGCGTGCGTGACGGTGCCATATGGACGCCACGGGCTGGAAGCAGCAGTATACAACTGCAGCCTAAAGAAGATTACAAGCTCGTGATACGATAAAAACAAACAAAGGAAGAAAAAGAAAGCCGCTTTTGCTGGAGTGTGTTGCAGACAACTGTGAGGCCGACTGAATACCTCCGCGCCGCACGGCTGCTCGACTTACTACAACAGCGAGTTTCAGCGCAACGCAATCAATCAGAAACGCTTCAGCGCAAGCTTTGCTGCGCCGTGTCTGGGAGCCTGCGTGCTCCAAATTCCTGTCTCTATAATAAAGTCTTTATGATGATGGCGATGATGATGATGCACACGGGCATGTTCGCCGCAGCTAGTGCACGTATAAAAGCAGTGTGCATAAGTGCGCTCCTTCGTGCAAATAACAAAATAGAAAAACAGGCAGAATCAACTCCAGTTTACATCTACGGAAAGCGAAGCATTGTTGGTTTGATTGGCTTAAGAAACATTTGCGCGCGTGTATACGGAGTGTGGTTTTCAAAGTATTATAAATATTAGCACTGAAGAGCAGCCTGTTATACGTATAGATATTTTTTTTGCACTGAATTACAGACACGCTGGATATTATTTGCACATATTGTTGATGCAGTACATCCTATGTATATTATTCGCTTAAATTTTCAGTGGTAATCATGTAGCTTCGTGATGCACTCGCGGTGTTTCTGATGCCTCGGTTTCTTCTGGTGCAACGGCGGATCGAAACGAGCCAAGTGTTTCAACGCGCTGGCTTGCCCGCTGGAAAGAGTGGTCTGTTCCGCTTGTCGACGCACGCGTCCGTGGCGTAATGGTTTCAACATCACGCTTGTGTGCTAAAGGTACGGTGTTCGAACGGCGCCGTTGCGCAAATTCATTAGTGTTCATTTAATTATTTATAGCGCCGTACTTTGTCGAAAATCATGAGTTTGCAAAGTAACAAAGCCGTTTGAAGCTAAAAGGACGAAGTTTAGATAAATCCATGTACTAACCCCTGCGTAATCCATGCTAGCTGTAAGTGGCTGCAAGTGTAATCCCATGCTGGCTGGATCGCCCTGCTTGCATTTCCCGTAGACACTAGCGCCACAGTTCCCTCTAGTAATTATTTTAAGAAACTCTATACTCGTAAGCTACTTCTTCGCTGCACCGTTTCTGGATTACGCGATCCCGCTGAACGCGTTCGGCGCAAGACACCGGATACGTACTGAAAAGTGCCTGGAAGAAACTCGCCATGAAAGCTTCGCTCTAAAGAAGAAAAAATAAATTCAAAGCTGCAGTTGCGTGTCAGCGCTGAGTGCATCAGTCGCATTTTTGCTCCAGTGTACTTTCGTGGCTCCTTCAAGAAAGATAGAGAGAAAGAGACGTGATAAGGAAAAATTGCAGCAGATCCAACGATTCGGAATATATAAACAATGAAGTTTTGTGTAAGTGCACAGAGAGTCGAAACGCAAATACATGCCCGTGCGCGCACGCACGCACACATGTGTGTGTGCTGCGAGGCACACGAATTATACCGAGCCCTTTAATTGTTAAGCGGAGTTGCTGACTACTAGCGAGTACGACGGACGCCTTGAACGCATCATGGTTTCAGAGGCAGGATGCACATACGTACGTAGCACAATTCGAGTCCATACTATCAGCAGGAAGCGTTTATTTCCTCATTGCTATGCAGCCGTAGATGCGCGAAAGTGAGCTCTCTGGTTCCTTTTTTTTTTTTTTCTCCCACGCAAGGCCGGCGCCACCGCTGCCGCGAATGCCGAATAGGCCACGGTGAATGGTTGGCCTATTCGTCAAGCGAATATCCAGGCCGCAGCTTCCAAGGTCAGGAAACCCTGCGAGGTTTGCTCTTAAAAGTAAAGTAGGGAAGATAACCACATGTTTGATCCCGGATGGCTACTTCACAATGAGGAAAGCGAGGAATTAAGGCGACCAAAAAAAAAAGGGGGGGGGGGGGGGGGGAAGCAGAAACTAACAAATTGGTGCGCGCACACACATGTTCGAGCATCCGTAGTTCACTCATGAGCGGCCACATAGGTTCGTGTATTTCAAGAAATGAGAGAGACAGAGAGAGAGTTGTCCAGCTGGAGTGTATGCATCATGATCTGTACATTGCAAAGCCACCAAGCTCTATAATAGACCACCTGAAACTGATCACGTTTTCTCTGTTCCTCTTCGCGCATTATAATAAAATACTCATGTTTCACGGGAAGTATAATCCTTGGAACTTGGTCCCGGCCGGCGCCAGCCCGTGTTAGATTAAAAGCGCTGTTATACTTCTTTAAGGCACCTTGGCTGTCTGAGAGATTGCATGCGCTGCCAGGCGCATTCATCGTGTTTGTGCGGATAAATACCTTTCATATCTCCTCTCACCAACTTCTGTACCTTTTGGCATTACCCTCAGCGCATAGTACAGCCAACCAGATGGTTGTGCGTTTCGTGGCTTCTTTTCTCTCTGTACCCCTCTCTCTTTCTCTTCCTCCCAGTGACACCAACGCTGCTGCGGCGAAGTGTGTTCACGTAGAATTCCAATTCCCTGCTACAATAGACAGCTCCCCAACATCCGCCTACTTCCCCTGAAAACAGCTCGTTACCCTGCAGAAGCCGCACTTCCTGTCAGCTGTTATAGCGGTCTCCATGGCATTATACGGCAGCGGCGTTATTCGAGCAGTCACATGTTGCTGCAGGTCCTTCACCCTTCTCTTCCTACTGCAGCCTGCGCATGACTCACGGGTCAGCGTGACACCACGTGATGACGCGTCGAAGTGTCGTCCCAGCTGTTTTCAGTGCGGCCTTTTTGTCCGTTCCTCTGAAGGGAAGCGTTTAATGCAACGCACAGGATCGTGCATTGCATGCTGAAATGGGGAATACGCGGCTATTTTTCGGTATACTATACAAGGGGATCTCTGTACTGCGATGTGACTGCTCCACATAAAGGCTAGAAGTGTTACATGACATAATTTGTAAACGGCGTGGGCCGCCGTGTGGTTGCTACCGGTTGCGGCGTTTGTACGCATGGAGAAAAGTACTACAAGAGTCAGACTTCCTTGCTCCTTGTCCGTCTCTGCCCACAGGGCAAATGCCAGGCGGTCGTTGTCGGCAATTCGCAGCTCGACTTTAAATTTATGTGATAAGGTGTACTTTCATATACTATACGTGGCAGTAATTAGTCCCAAACTTGACCAATCAAAACTTGCACCGATCAAAGCACACTTTTACTTTTCCACGGTCACGGATATGAGCTGAATTAGATATTGTCTTTCAGCGTGATAGGTCGAACACACACTCTTCGACTGCATCTATATGTCGTTTCTATATGTCGCATCGGTGCCGGGGCCGAAGACAACTGTGCGTACTATGTTTCCAAGCCTTCCGCGCTCTGCTGCGTCAAAAACGAGCCGATTCGGACCGGTTCGATGCGGCACGTACACTGCAGTACGTGTCGTGTCGGTGCACATGGCGCGTTTTCATTTCAGTGAGGTTCCCATGCAGAGCACCGTAAAGAGGTTTGTTTTGAGTTGAAGGTGTTCAAGTTGACGCCTCTCTAGCCAACTCATTTATAAGCCTTAAATAGATTAGACCCACCCTGGTTGCTTAGTGGCTATGGTGGTGTGCTGCTAAGCTCGAGGTCACGTGATCAAATCCCTGCGACGGCCGCCGTATTTCGATTTGGGCAAAATGCAAAAACACACTTTTGTTTAAATTTAGGCGCGCGTTAAAGAAGCATGCTCATAATCAATCCGAAGTCCCTCACTACGGTTTGCCTCATAATCAGATCTTGGTTCTGGCCCGTAACCCCCCCCCCCTCCACCTCCCGGAGATTACGAAAAGGCGTTCAAATCAGCAGAAATACCAGCAGTCATGGAAGCATTGCGTAGTCAAGGAGCGCAGGAAGCATACGTGAACATCTTAGTAAATATATAGAGAGATTTCATAGATATCTTAATTCTTCACAAGAAAAGCGGACATAAAAGTTCTACCTGCTGGCCCTGTTAAAGAGGTGTTATAACCTTTGTATATGATCGCTTCGAAAAAAAAATTAAAAACGAGACAGCTACAAAATACAGTTCCTGGCTTCTGTGTTCATTGACTACAGAATAAATGCTTCTTGCAAGCATCTGCGGAACAGAGGCACACTAAAGATAAAAACGATTTGAGCTCCATATTAAATTGTCCCTATAGAAAAAGAAAGAAATAAAGAAAGAAAGAAAGAAAGAAAGAAAGAAAGAAAGAAAGAAAGAAAGAAAGAAAGAAAGAAAGAAAGAAAGAAAGAAAGAAAGAAAGAAAGAAAGAAAGAAAGACCGCGACAGAATATGCCAGAAGAGATGCAATGACAAGAGGCGGGTGGCGGCACCGTTTTGAAGTTCCCGCTCCAGCGCCCCGTGATTGTCATGAAATTTGGCGCGAAATAATCAAGAAATACTTGAAGTTTGACCTTCGTTTTTTCTTATAATAGTCACCTTATTACCACGAAAATAACGAGCATAGAGCTTTGAAACGACCTGTATAAAGTGATTTGTTGTTTCTCTTCGGTGTCACTTTACCGCACGCTTCAAGTAAGAGCTCAACTGCTGAGCACAGCAGAGATGCTCCCGCATGCTCTCAGCGACGCGTTTAAATTTCAAGGTCGTTCTTTCGGCGGCGTCAACACTTGGCTTTATTACACGCAGGCCGGGCCGACTGCTTGGAGAGGTTCGCTTCGAGGAGCACACGCTCGAGCGGCTCGCGGCGCGTGTAGCAACAGCGGCGTCGCGCAGAGGGAGTGCGCGACTCACTCGCGACAAAGCCGGCGAGCCGCGCCTGCCCTCTGCGATGAGGCACTTCGGCCGGCACGCCTCGATGACCGGCTTGCTCGGGCAACGCTCTTCCCACGCACAAAGGGCGCTGTGTAGTATACGGCCGCGTGGATTACGCTGCGCTATCGCAGTGCCTTTCACACGGCGAAGAGGAGAGATACGAAGCTGGAGGACCGGGCGCCGTATAACAAGGCGCACGTCTTTCTGTTCGCTATACGCGGCCCGCCGTACAATGCCGGGACCGGGAACTATCTATCTGCGCGTCCCCACGTACACGGCTTCCGCGCTCTGTCGCCTCCAAAACAGGAGCCGATTCGGACCGGATCGATGCGGCGCGTGCACTGCGGCGCGTGTCGCGTTGATGTACACGGTGCGACGCTTCGAAGGCAGCAGTCATCTTGTGTACACACACACACGCACACGCACGCACGCACACACACACACACGCACACACACACGCGCGCGCGCGCATGGTTTAAAAGCTGAAGAAGCCTTTCCTCAATGTTATTCACTTTCCGGGCTTCCGTGTAATTTACTTTGTTAACGAATTGCTGCAATTCTTCAAGCGTTTCGGGCTTTAGACTCGCATTACCGTACGGCTATGTTAATCAAGCAACTTCCCCGTTCTCGCGGTTGCACAGAGCGCCGTCGCACTGATGAGGGCAAACATCTTCAGAAATTATGTCCGCTCTTAGAGGCATCGAGTACGTTATTACCTCACCACAAGTCGGCTTAAACGATTTCCTCTCATTCGCCTTTCGAGATAAAAAGTAGCCCTACTCCTCACTTTGATTATGTGTTTTTACTCATTTCTTTTTTCTGACTTACTTTTGTCACAGCGGAATGTGCTTGTTGTCAAACTAAACACAGCAAGAGTATAGAAAACAGTAAATAGCAAAATGAAAGAAACGTCCGAGCCACAATTGCGATTGCCAAAAATGAGCCTAAACTTGTGGACAGGTGAACAACGCCCTTTGCCTCTGCTACGCGCCTTAGCGAAACAGGACTTCTAATTACCAAGAACCTTTGTTTTTTTTTTCTTGCTCTTACTCAAGCTGTCGAACACGTTTAACGGGCACCTACGCATTCTGACGCCGAGTCGTGCTCGAAAAAGGTAATTTTGTCGAGCGCGTCCTTCGGTCCACTCAAACGAACAAAGTAAACGCAAAGCGCTTCGATTCTGGCGCTATAAAGAGGGCGATTAACCGTAATGAGCAGACAGACCTTCCACGGAGGAGCTTACTGCGAACAAAGCGGCACCGATACGGAGCGCTAAGCTGATGTGTTACGTACGTAGTACATATAGCGTGGGCGTGCACCAGCGCAGTTCCGAGAACCAAGTGCCGGTAGTGGCCTGATGCAGCGACAGTATAAACGCTAAGTCGTCTGAGTATAAAAAATTCAAGCAAATACTTTCTTTTACGGTTGAATTAACCAGCAACAACGAGGACCCAGAACTCGATTCTATTCGTTCGATTTAGCGCCAACGCAGTCAGCGCTGACCCTCTCGCGCAAAGTGGAAGCACGTCTCTTCCTCCCACACTAATTGTTTACGTGCCGACGCGACTACAACGCAATTCTAAAAGCTCAACAGAGCCTGTGTCCGTACGTTTATTTGTGGTAAACTTCTGCCCCTCTCGCACCTAGTTATACCCCGTTTCAGACGTCAGGTGCAACGCTGTGGAGGCTAGAGAGACTTTTTGCAGTGGCTGCGTCCGTACTTAGAAATAGTTCGATGTTCTTGATAGCAATTGTGCGAAACTGTCCTTTATATAGGCCCAGTATTGAATGAAAAATTATTTAATACTTACGAACAGCGAACTGTGGTATACGGCTATCTAATGAGTTCTCTTAGATCAATGCGTTTTTCGTTACTTTTCTTTTCGGTTTTTTTATTGACGGCCCGCCGCGGCAGCCTCACGTGCACGCTCGAGCGAGTAACGCCGTATGCGTTCGGCAAAGCGTGGGCGGACAGCGTGGAGTGGTACATTTTCGTCACCGAACTATACTTGCATGGCTTCCACAGCGTTGCGCCTGATGTCTGAAACAGAGTATAGGCATTTTCTAGCGCTGTAAGTAAACATTGTGCGGACTAAAAGAACTACAACTTTTCTGTAGTTGCAACAACTTGATTTGGGCTAGTTGGTTCATCTTGAGTAAAACTTGGAGCAGCGCGAAGAAGATGAAGTCTTCGTCTTCTTCGCGCTGCTTCAAGATTCACAACTTTTTCTTTCGAATGCAACAAATTTCCTTAGAATTGGTTTAGCAGTCGCTTAGTGGAAGCTTTTCTGCACGCGTTTCACACTCGTCTGAACGATCCTCGGTACAGGATTTCCTCTTGAACAGCTAAACGTTCGTACAGACGCACTAGGAGGTTCACGAGATCGCATTAGCTCGATGCACCCACGCTCCAAAGTCCAAAAGTGTTCGTGCTACCGCCAAAGATGGCCCCGCCTTTCGTCGAAAGCCGCGTCGTATGGCGCCGAGCAGTGGTCGCTCCACTAGTGTAATGAAGAAAAAAGCGCGCGAACTGAAATGCGACTTGCGCCTGGTATAAGGACTGCCCCCCTGTATATCCTGCTACGATTGCTGCAAAAGTATAGAAAGTTGGGAGAGTTAGTACGGTAACGTATTCTTGGATTCTAGTGCAAAGTGACACACACCCAGACTAGAAGTAGACAGAACGAGCGCTAACTCTCAACGCTCAGTTGAGAGTTACCGCTCGTCCTGTCTGCTTCTAGACTACAATCCAAGAATATGTTACGATTGGTGCCTTATGAAGAGGACAGCTGGCGCGTTATAGCGACGTGTAAAACAAACAAACAGACGAACAAACTAAATAACGAACGAACGTGCGAACGAAGGAAAGAAAGAAAGAAAGAAAGAAAGAAAGAAAGAAAGAAAGAAAGAAAGAAAGAAAGAAAGAAAGAAAGAAAGAAAGAAAGAAGGAAAGAAAGGAGGCGAATCATGCCTGTCGACTGCCTTTTCAGGTCCCTCAAGGGCACGCGAGGGACGAACAAATTATTATCCGTTGCAACGTACAGTCCGCGCGGCTTGCGTAATCGAGACTCGATTCCGTACGCGACGAAGAGATCTAAGCATCATTTGTGCGTGTTCGTTGCCGTATGCTGCCAGAACCTTTCTACGCGTGGTTTTATTCCCATCGTTCACTGTAGAGATGTTGCTCAACGTGTTGGGCCGTCGATTCCATCGATTGCTGCCGCCAACAGACGGGGCCGGCCCGTGTTCGACCGTCTCCGCGTACCGCTACATTTCGTGCTAAGCCCGGCCTGCAGCAAGCAAGCAATATAGCCGGGGAGCACGGCGCACAGAGGAGGCCGAAAGCTTTGCCAACGACAAACAGTGTAGCGAGCTTTCTCTTTCCCCTCTGCCCCTTTTTTCTTTTCGAATTTTCACGGACCACGCCGCGAGACACCGACGTTATGTTTCTGACGAGCTAACTCCGCGTAGTTCGCTTTTTACTCTCGTTCTCAAAAGTGAGCCCTTGATATAATAAAGAAATGCCGTCTCATTGGTCGACTGCCGCTTAACTTCCCAAAGAAAGTGCACTGTGTGAGACACGGGTCAGAAAGGGAACGCCGCTCAGCGTCTTTCCGTGTCCGTCTTGCGCGTGCGTGAGTTCACGTGCGCTTGCTGCATCATCTGCGCGTTTGTTCTTCTCTCGTCACGTCAGAAGCTAGCAAAATAATGAATAAATGTTTCTCGTTTAATCAATGATTTAATATATAGATATGCGTTAGCAGCATTTTCTCAGAACCATGAAATAATGGAATGCCACACTTCATTATCTTCATTCAGCGGAATCACTTGAAAGTCGTATTCTCAGTACTGTCTTGGTCAAGTTTCTGGTTTATGATGTTTTATTGTTTTCTTTCGCTTTTATTTTCTAGTAACCTTATGCTAGAATGTATTGAATATTTATCACTGTACCTTGCCCCATCGTGCTACTACAGTATACTACTGAAGCAATATTTTAGAAGATTTGCAGGGCGGGTAACTGTCTGTAGTGTTCTCCTCGCTAGCCTTTGAATAGCGCCGAGTAGACGAAGCATACATGTGGTGGTTAGCGGATACAACGTAAGATATTCCTGCGCGCCGCAGGTGGTGCCTTATCTCGGAGGTCATGCCGAGAAGCCTCGCGTTCCCGCGACCCGCGACATTTTGTTGCAGTTTGCCTTGGAGAATACGTTCGCCTTTTAGTTGCCGTAGATGACTCGCTTACCATGAACACGCGCCCTTCTACAACGCACTACCGTTCGTTCCGGCAGCGCCGTCCACAATCCACGTAACGACAGCCTAATAAGTCCTGGGAACGGGACTACCCGCTGCACCGCAAATAAACTCGCACCCCGGCGCCCGCGTAGACACGGAGAACCGTGTTCCGGTGGCGAAAGTGGTTGCTCGCCGGGTGGCGCGCGCGCTCTAGAGAGAGAGACGGAACCGTCCCGCAACAGGGACGAGAGGGGTTGTCCCTGGCCTTGACCCACATGGACCGTTTTAATGATCGCCTTCGCGGAAGGCGACCTCTCGCCCACTCCACAGTGGCCGGTGGGGGAGGGAGACCCGGCCTTTGTCGCAGTAGCAGAGGCCACGGGGAAGGGAAAGGAGGAGGAGAGAGGAGGAACAACTGCATTTCCCGCGAGCATCGCGCGCCACGGAGGAGAGAAAACGCTGGCGCAGTTGCGTGCCACCGGCGCAGCGTTGTGGGCGCTCGGCGTTGGACGAAACCGCCAGCGCGGCACCGTGGCAACAGCGCACGGCTCGCACGGCGTGCGCCTCGAAGGAAGTGCGGCTTCTCGCTTGACTCGCTGCTTCACGAGGTGCAGCATACAGGAAGAAGCCGCACTGGTGGACGGATACGGGAGGAAGGTGTATGGGGATCGTTGACACGACTAAGTGCCATCTCATATCAATAAAATTTGTTCATTAGTTACAGAGCCAATAACAAGAAACGCCAAAATAGACTATGTATAGTATACACTACTCGCACCTCACACTGGCGGCCAGTTGTCTTTTTGTTCACTTTCATTTCCCCTCCTACCCCCACCCCCCCTGTTCAGTATTTTCTGCATTTCAATTTCAAGCCCAGAAAACCTGCCCTACATGCTTTCCTTGGCTTCATTGTCGGTTGCCTTTGACAGCAAATGAAAAAGGCTGGATTCTTGCTTAAATGAAAACTGTTTATTATCTGCAGAGCGTCGGCGTGAAGCGTGTTGCTGCCTTCCTCGGCCGCGTCTCTCGTGCGTCTCCCCGTGCCGTCTCTCGTGCTCGGCTGACCTCCGGCTCTTCTCTCTCGCCTCGCTCGAACCCCCGTGTCTACTCGTGGGTCTCTTCTTACAGTTCCAGAAACCATGGCGGAGCATCGGTGCGATGAGTCTTTCCTCGTGTTTACGCAAGGGTCTCTCGCGGGGAGCAAAGTACCATACGGGGCGCCTCGTGATCTACGGGATTGCGGCGGTGAGCACGCTGCCTGACAGGTCGGCGTAAAATGCGTGATGGCTAAGTTATGAGAGTGCCCGCCGCTCACACCTTTATGTGGTTGGGATTAAGAAAAATTTTAGGCCCCTCGGTTTCCCTTATAGATAGATAGATAGATAGATAGATAGATAGATAGATAGATAGATAGATAGATAGATAGATAGATAGATAGATAGATAGATAGATAGATAGATAGATAGATAGATAGATAGATAGATAGATAGATAGATAGATAGATGGATGGATGGATGGATGGATGGATGGATGGATGGATGGATGGATGGATGGATGGATGGATGGATGGATGGATGGATGGATGGATGGATGGATAGATAGATAGATAGATAGATAGATAGATAGATAGATAGATAGATAGATAGATAGATAGATAGATAGATAGATAGATAGATAGATAGATAGATAGATAGATAGATAGATAGATAGATAGATAGATAGATAGATAGATAGATAGATAGATAGATAGATAGATAGATAGATAGATAGATAGATAGATAGATAGATAGATAGATAGATAGATAGATAGATAGATAGATAGATAGATAGATAGATAGATAGATAGATAGATAGATAGATAGATAGATAGATAGATAGATATTCTATGACCGCATTGCTCGCTTCCCCTTCGCTGTTGATCGCCAAGTTAGTCATTTAGCGACATAATTTTCCTTTGTTGCTTCACCTTACGGAGCTGGCGCATGGACGAATTCTTCTGGGTTTAGAAAAAAAAAATGAAAGCACTCTTCCTGTTCCGCTTGTGCAGATTTTGGAACGACTACCGACCACTCGCGTACTTCGAGTAATTGTCCTTAGCGCACCGTTTTTATATCCGCTCTGGCTGTACAAAATTAGACAGCGCAGACAGATTTCAACCTTATTTTCCAAGTCCCGCTCCAAAGCTTCCACCTCCGATGGCTATAGCTGACCAAGACTAAAGTGTCGCACAGTACGTGGTTCTGCCAAATGCGAGCCACTGATTTCGCACTCGCGCAGCGCTCCCAGGATGCGCAGCAAAAGAAGAATACAATATGCGAAGAAAGACGGCCTATCAAGAAAGCAAGGAAATTGCTTCATAATCCCCAGGACACTTAATGGAGTTTTCCACAGTATGTACCGGATATGAAAGAAGTTTGCCCACTCAACTGCAAGAAACGTTATCCTATTCGTAACAGAATTCATCCAGAAAAACAAATAAGTAGAGAGAGAGAGACTGTGTGCTTTGCAATCCTGCAATATACGGCCTCTGCGTGGAACGTGGCCATCTTAGTTCACGTTATGGTCTGAAGAGACGTCATTAGGCGGAAAACCGGCAGCCAGCGAAACAACTACTTCCACTTTGCGGATCGATGACGCCACCGCTGCCGAGCGTTTTGCAAGCCGCTGTATTCTCGCACGACACCATGGCGAAGAGCACGTAAGCGCTTGCAAACAGCGGCCGTAATAATGAAACGGCGAAAGATGAGCCGCAATACGCCTAGAGCAGGTGTTCGTAGCATGCCGCAACTTTGGCATTTGTACCGTATAAAAAAGCCTGCTCAGACTTTCTTCATCAGACCGTGCAACAGGCCAGCAACATCATCAGAACGGGCTATTTAACGTCGCTCCCTTGCGGCCATTCGAGGTCTGTAGTATAAATGGGTAACAGCGCAACCGGACCACCACAAGAAGCGACACACGTACACACAAGCGCTGTCATATATAAGGCGGCATATATAAGGCGTGCTAATCTTGCCAATGTTAGCCAGCGCTTGTATGTACGTACGTGTGTCCCTTCTCGTGGTCGTCTGTTTGCGCCGTTACCAGTATGTTTCAAGATGGACCAACTCGCCCAAAAAGAAGTATTGACGAGGATAGTCGGTCCAAAGTGTCAGCGTTAAGAAGGGAGAACGTGCAGAGAGAGAGAAAATAAGGGTAGGAAAGGCAGGGAGGTCAACCAGAACAGCATCCGGTTTGCTACCCTACACTGGGGGTGGGGGAAAGGGGGAATAGAAAGCGTAAGAAAGGGAGAGAGTAAACACTGAGTACGTGTGGGAGGGACACCATACACAAGGACACTATAAACGGTCTGTTAAGCCCGTGCACTTCAAGTACTGCACTAGTGCACGAATCGCTTTTCGAGCCAGCGACGTGCAGAAGAACGTGCAGGAGAACGTGCAGGAGAACGTGCAGAAAGGCTAAAGAGAGAGCGGGAAGAAATATTGACCAGGAATGCGTCCGTCTGGGTGCCCTGCGCTGGGGGAAGGTAAAGGGAGGGAGAGAGAGAGGAACATCGCTGGTATGATCTGAAGGCTATAGTAATAATAATAATAATAATAATAATAATAATAATAATAATAATAATAATAATAATAACGTTAGGCTTTATTCACGAAACGTATTCGGCTATACATTACTTTATCCTTCCTCGAACTGATGTCCGCAGATAGGTGCGATCGTTGGTCGAAAGAGCTTGATACAGCGGCAACAAATTACCCCAGTGTATACGAGCGCGACCGTGCACAGCCCAACCGGCGACGTCCTCAAAAGCGAGCCTCGCAAGTGGCTTCCGCATTCAGACGCGACGGACAGAGCGGGTGCCACCCAGATGCCTCGCGCAGTGACACACTGTTGTCCGGCCCATCATGGGATTCCAATCGGCACTGCTGCCTCGGCCTTTGCGCGCACGCAGACACCGGATACGGCGGCGTCGGGAGCTGCCCGCTCTCGAGATCGCGAGAGGGAGAGAACGCGGAAGTGTTGGCAAACGTTCTCGAACGCGCATACGCGTCGAGGAGGGGAGGTCGCTTCTGCAAAACCCGAGGCTCGACTGCATCCATGCCGTGACTTACGCCAGGTGCGTATATAAGGCCTCTCCGCTCGTGCATGGCGAAGGGCTACGCTGCTGCAGGCGTTTGGCGGGAGTCGTCCGCTGTCGTGAAGAGGCTTCTTCTCCCAGACGTCAGAGAGGAGCGGCGATTAGCGGTGTGCGCGTCGTTTTCTGCCTCGTCTCGCGCGGTCTGTCTCGATTGCTCTGTGCAGCGCTGCCGGAGCTTATAACGCTGGAGAAAGCGCGAGGCAGAAGCTGCGCAGTGAAACGCGGACAAAAGGGACGGCGCAGAAACGACAGACGCTGGATGTCCGTCGCGACTATATATATATATATATATATATATATATATATATATATATATATATATATATATATATATATATATATATATATATATATATATATATATATATCCACGCCGTTAAAGAAATGTAGAGTCCGTCCTGCGACCGACGTCGTTAAGCTGTCCAAGAAGACGCAGTATCCAGTTGGCGCCAGCTCATCGCGCGGGAGTGGGCGCACTGGCCGACCGGCACAGGCGACCTATCACGTTACTCCACAGCAGGGAGCTGTTTCCTCAACCCCAGGCCGAAGCGCGCCGTCGCGCACTTTCGGGAGCCTGAACATTGTGTTTCGCGGTGCCGACCGGCAAACACCACTGTTGTACTGCTCGGAAATAAACAGTTGTTTCTTTAAGAAGAGGTGTTAGCCCCTTTCGTCGACGTTTCATTGCGTAGTTGAAGCTGATGCGCGAATGGATATACACGAACTGGCCCAGTAATATGTTTTACTGAGCGCCAACACCGTTGTAGCCTTCGACTGCTCGCACGTGTGGTATCGTACTCGCTGAATAGTGGCAAGATTACGGCAGGTGGAATCGGAGTATACCGGAGGAAAAACGTCTGTATCGCACTTTGATCAACTCCATCCCCGTGTTAGATATACTGTAATACCTTGGGGTGAATCTAGGTATCGTAATAAATTAGTAAATAAATAAGTACAGCGCCAGACCAATATTCGGCTGGCACCGCGGAAGCACCGACTATAGCGCCACCGCGGGGTGTTACACAATGGAATGACGCGACCGCTGCCGTCACTGTGACCGCCGAGAAGGGACTGGCTCTTTCTGGCCGGCTCCTATGGCGAAATGAGACGAGGACCCAAATTTAGGAATGCAGAACAGGAGTTCGCAGTACGCATTCTGATTTCTTCGCCCAACCTACACAATATACGCAGCGATTAATAAATAAACTCTTCACATGGTATAGTCACCTGGAGCGCGTTACATACATTAAGCATTCCAATCAATGTCATTAAAATTTACATAGCAAGTATATTCACCATGCAATATATATATATATATATATATATATATATATATATATATATATATATATATATGCACACTTTCACATTTTATAGCTCTCTGGCGCTCTTTCGATAACGATGTAACAGTTCGTTTCTGTTTTTTTTATTTCAGGCCTAATGAAAAACGGCCAAAACGTCCGATCCGAGGTAACTGTTACGCCGTTATCTAAAGAGCGCCAGAGAGCTATAAATTGTGAAAGTGTGCATCTCTATCAAGTTTACTGTGGTTAAAGCGTGTCTTGAAGTAACGAAGAACCGCCAGCATGTCCCACGAGCGAGCCTTCCACGCGTTCTGCACAGAACTTGACATCCGCAGTGGGAAGTCCCTCGTGCCCCCCGACGCCCCACAGAGACGTAATCGCTCCACGTGGGTCCCATCGACTGGGCGCGTCGCCGCGGTAGCGCTGCGTAATGGTTCGCCGCAGTTACGGGCTCAAGGTCGCGTCTCTCCTGCACAAAGGCTTCCATCAATACGTCTCGGCTGTGTACGGTAGCCGCCAAATCTGAGGCCCGAGTGAATCGAAGAACGTATGTGCGTGTCGGTGCTCACACGATGGTGTTCTGTTTCTCTTGGCCGTTGAGAGACGTTCGCGAAGAGGGATTAGGAGGAAGGAGTAGATTTTAATGAACAGAAAGGAGGAGAGGTCGGCCTGGAGAGCGTGTCTCTAACCTGCTACTCCTCACTGGGGAAAGGGGAAGTGGGAAATACAAGGAAAGGTAGGTGGCGGGTGATTATGTTATGGTACAATGAGATACTATATACACGTTATCCAATATGCGGGTGCGCAGTGAACGCGCATACACGTAACGGTAATCTTGTCCATACAAAAAGTAATATTGTCCCAAAAAGTTATTGCGCAAACACATTTCGTATTGACTGCACGTCTCGCAGCTTCTAAAGGCGATCGTCTAGACCAGTCTAAATCCCAATAACGCGGTGACACCCGGCACTCTTCTCTTGACGCGTGCCATTAGGCGCGGTTATTCAGTATTCAGAAAGAGCGGCGGCTGAGATTCTTCTGGTGTTTGGTTGATGACGAGCGGAACTTCCGAGCGTCATCATGTGGCCCGTTAATGGACGTGTGTTGGAAATGTGACCGTAAGAGTCTGGGTGTTTAGAGCTTAGGCAAATGCGAGGTTGTGAAGATATACATTACTTAAGAATAAAGTTGGTATTGTATAGCAAAGCTCCTAACGCGTTCCAAGTTTCCTGTTGCTTTTGCGTAACTAACATTAGCACGTTGTTGACAAAGTGAATCCTATTTTCGCTTTTCTGCCGAGTACATACTAAGTGACCTGAGCGAAATCTAGCTGTGTCCTTAGTTCACATTCGCCACTGCAGACTGTTTGCTGCTTCATTTTGCTTTTCCGAATGAAGCGTGAGTCGTTCTCTTGAACAGGACACTGCCTCCTGGTCGTGCTTGTCAACGTGTTCACCAGCGAAATACGCTGTTATGTGTTGCAATCTGCAGAAGTACTCCTTGTTGGCTGTTACATTTCGGGCAGGTTCGCTATACAAGTTATGCGTACTCCGTGATGTGTTGTAGCAAGTGCATCTATGTTCTAACCAAGAGCTGGCACACGATAAAACGAGCTGAGTTATCACCGGTCTACTTATCCCTCAGCCTTGACGAAAACCTATGCACGCCCCCCCTCCCCCCCCCCCCCCCCATCTAATCCCCGCCCGTTTCTTGTTAAAGGGACATTACATTTCTTTCATTTCAGAAATACCTCTAGAGGCCCTCAGACAG
Organism: Dermacentor albipictus; assembly: GCF_038994185.2. Lineage (NCBI taxonomy): Eukaryota > Metazoa > Arthropoda > Arachnida > Ixodida > Ixodidae > Dermacentor > Dermacentor albipictus. Next base: position 152,196,827 of record NC_091825.1, on the reverse strand, counting down.
GAGAAGGTGGGACAATACAATACAGTAGAGTTACAATAGTTAGAAAACATATTATATTCATATAATGCGACATTAATGTAAAGAGTGTGAATTAATCAATTACTTTCTTTAAATAAATACTTATTTAGAAGAACGAATTGTTCTGTATTATTGAATTCCACTTTTACAAAAAAAAAAAAGAAGACGAAGAAAGCTCACCGTGACGTCATCGATTTTGACGGCGTCCGCTCGGGCGTAGCAAGTTTCTTTAGCAGGCAGAGACTGACTGCATTGTATTCCAAAACAGCCAAGGAGTGAGCTTTTAGAATGAACAAACATTTAGCGCGCCACGACAGGCGAAACACGGGGAAATACATTGAAATACATGACTTCACACTGACGTAACGTCGGTGCGATGAGAACCTTTAAGCAAATGAAAGATCAGCCTTCGTTTTCTATTTTATTAATCAATCTCGTATTGGAAAATTAAAAGTTCTGAAAGAGTATCTTATCAGCATAAGCCGATTTAACGTTCATTTTTGGTGTCCCATTAAGCAATAAGAAAGAAAAAACAATATTAAGTTTACCGAGTAACACTAGCCTTTCAAGGGTAAAGAAAGACGCCATCGTGAACTAATGAGAGGGGCAACATTGAAGGCCCGCCCCAACGATGATGGCTCTCATTCATGAGACGCAGTCAGCGAGAAGCGTCTTTCAACGCGCGTAATTGTTGCCAAGCGCATTCCGTGCGCCCTGCTTATCCGCGAAGACGTGGACGGTTACAGCGCACGGGCTTGCGTAGCGCGTGCGACAGATAAAAGCATAGCGCGATTCGCGACGTCACAGCGTTTCTTTTACGGCTTTATTGCGGACGGTCTCGAGCCAAGGCTGCAGTAATAGTCCGTTGATGTTCTCGGGTCGCCCGTTGCTGGACGCCCAAGGTGATAGGCGTGCGCCCTTCCATTGGCGTACGCCGTCACTCGGAGACGAATGCGGCTGACTCGGGCATCAAAGGAGCCTCGCACGCGCTGCTAGTCTATAGACGTGCCTCGTGTTTGCAAAAAGAAAAGCTGTGACCCGGACGACACTAGCGCGCAGGCACATAGGGAGAGTGAACAAGGAACACCTTTCCTCGATTTTTTGTCGAGCAACTTCTAATCGCGGTCGCAGTTACATGCAGCTTAGCTTTTTTTTTCTTCCTGTACGGCGATATAAAAGGCTCGGGACCAAGAGAATCACACGTGCCAGCCAGAACCAGCCGGTTCGCGGTTGGCCCGAAGACAGTTTTCCCCACGATATTTACTATAGAGGGAACTCTGGCGCTGGTTATCTACCTGAGCTGCAAGCATGTGGCTCTTCAGCCAGTGTGGGAATGATGGGTAGCACACGGATTTGTCTGATATTCGTCCTTCTGGCGCTTCACTGTCTCCCTTTCTTCTGCCCCTTTTCCATAAATGTATATTGCGCCACAAAGTATACCTAGGAAATCTAAGCACCAACTTGCCCAAGAAGAAGTCCTTTTGGCTTCAAATGGCTTCGTGACTTTGTAAACTGATCACTTTCAACAAGGTACTTCAGCGGTGAAGTTGTAGGGCGTTACAAATAAAAATGCATTAATTTGTCCGACGGCCGGATTCTCATAAAAAGTGCCTCTAGCACAGAATCCCGATAATGAAGCCATCGCGCCATGGGCGCAAGCGTCGACAAGCGACACTTAAGAATTTTTCGCGGGCAAGCCTGCAGCGCGTTGAGACGTTTGACGTGTTTCGATTTGGCCACTTCGACAGGCGAAACCGCCGGTACCAGTAGTGATTACACGGGTTGGCATAGTCTTGTTCCTTTGGAAAGTATAGATTGCTTGGAAATTTAGGACAATGAAGGCATATAAAGCGTAGTAAACAAAGCCGCAAGAACATTTGAAGCCACAAGCATGAACATCAGTTTTTCCATCTAATAACCAGTCATCGCAACGCCAGAGTTCCCTCCAGTCATTATTGTAAGAAACTCCATGGGCGACTGTCCATATAGTTATCCGTATGACGTTATGGTCTGGAGCAGGTCTATGCAGCTTTCACAAAGTCCTGTCGTACTTAAGAAACGCTGCGGTGCTTATACAGCCTGCTGCGTTGGAGCCTGTGAATGAACGATGGCGAAACAGTCATCCTTCCTTCCTTGCTCCCTTCTTTCTTTTCTTTTGCATTACGCATTCCTGTGTGCGCGCGCAGAGTTGCAAACTGGATCACTTCGCTTGTTAGATTAGATAAAATTTAGCTGCGAAATCCGGCAGGAAGCTTGGGAGAATGTGCTTTACTGCTACCCCATTTCACTTCCATGTTGGCTAAGGCGCTAAGCGAGATGAAAAGTAACTATAAAAAACATGCTGATGCTTGGAGGAAGCGACGCGTACGATCCGCGAATAGTCCCTAAGGATAGCGCATGGTTCCCCCATAGCTGCAAACCTGACGTACAGCCCCTATAACTGCGCTGCGACAACGAGGAACATATCACTGCTTCTCTCGCGTCTTTACGCAGCAGAAATGCCGCCCACCGTCAACTTCGCAGGTTAACCTCCCTTTCTGTCTTTTCGTCCTCTCTCTCTATTTTTCTCATACGTGCCTACCGATAGCCGCATGCCTTTCCCACTACATTGGGTCTCGCCTTCCGCGAACGATAGACTGGAAATTCAAAGGCATACTCAGAAATGCTCAACAAAAAAAGAGCTTCAAAATTTCAATTCTGGGTTTCTGCTTGCCAGAACCACGACCTGATTATGAGCTGAGGCAAAGTGGACAGTTCTTCACGTGTAGTTCGTCCCATCTGCGCTGTTTCACCCACGAATTGATTATGGGGCACGCCGAAGTGGGGAACTCCGGATTATTTTAGATTGCATGGAGTTCTTTAACGTGCACCTAAATTTAAGCAAATGATAGCTTTTTTTATTTCCACGGCCAGGATCGAACTTGCAACCTCGAGCTCAGCCAGCGCAACACCAACATCCACTAGGGCCAACGGGGCGGGCCATTTCAGTCAGTGACTACCGCAATAATGTATGCAACTTCCCGCATGACAGAGCTCAACAAAAGCTGAAAATTGCCCTTTGCATCACACGTCGAGCAAGCTAAAGGGGCATGTCAACATTCACATATACGTCAATGATAGCGGCGCACACGATCACGCAGGCCACACCCAAGAAATAATCATTAAAAAAAAAGAAGATCGCACAAATTATTGCCGTCTCCTCACGAACTCTCTCTCCAGCACGCTGTCAACAGAGCAGAAAGACACGTCAACAGGCTCGTAAAAGATGTCTTTATTACTGCACGTTTGCTCAGGCACTGCGACAAGCACTTCAGTGTTATGCGTAGCTCGCGAAAGTTACAACAAAACAAGGGCGGGCGCAGCGATGTTGATATAACGAAGTACGCGTTATAGTTGCGTTTTCTTGGCTTTCCCTTTCTAGCCTGGCTATTACGGTTGCCTTAGCTGAAAGTTTAAATCAGAATTAAGGCAGCATCCGGTATTCCTGCACTAACGCCCTGTTATTTCTTTCTTTCTTTCTTTCATCTAATCTGCGTTCTCATATTATTCTATGAAACAGGTTTTTGTAATCTTCTCTTGCTTTCTTCTACGCTCTGTAGAAATTAATTTTCTCCTTGGCTGTCTTCAATCATTTGAGCTCAGTGTTTCTCTGAACATAGTTACCCCCTTCAGACTGCGGCTGGAAGGGCTTATATACATGATTAATGTGCGTATATCCTAGCTCAGTGAAAGTTTTCATACGATAATCCCATGTGTCCTAACCCAGCAGGCGTTGTGTGGGCGGTATTTGTAGGAATACATCAAGTATACCTTCGCGTCTAGTGTCAGCCTCGTAGCAAAATCAATAGAAGTATAATGATCTACGGCGGGGAGCTTACAGACTAATTTCTCAGAATACTATTACGAATGGTTAGAGGACCGCCATATTGTTGGCTGGGTGAAACATTATACCGCCACGCAGCGCTCTGCCCAGCTAATCAGTGGATCTTTATCCCTACGCCACTAAATTTTTATTACTTTCATTTTCTTTGGAGCCTGATCTGGATGCTATACACGGTGATCATTTTTAAGTTTTATGGAATTTCTAAAAAATAGCCTGTTGCAGATAACGTAATTCTGGTCCTTGAGCTGGATTATTCAGGGAGGCGGACATTACTTATGCGAGAAATCGAAACACATGCTCAACGAATTAACAAAAAATCAACTAATTATATTTCGTTTTAATTACTTTACGGCACAGATTACAATTTACGAATTGTAACCGGTGAGCTTGCAAGGCGTATCCACTTGGAATGAATTTTCCAGAATGACGCCAGTTTGGAGACACGCGCCATCAAACTTGCCCTGAGAAATGCACTGTTCCACTTACTTTTTTAACAAAACGCCCTTTTATGCAATGAACCCCAAAAGTAATTGGAACACCCCTGTATTTTGTTCCCCCCTTCAGACTGCGGCTGGAAGGGCTTATATACATGATTAATGCGTGTATATACTAGCTCAGTGCGAGTTTGCATACGATAATCCCATGTGTCCTAACCCAGCAGGCGTTGTGTGGGCGGTATTTGTAGGAATACATTACATACAATACAACACATACAATACAATACATACAATATACATACAATACACAAGTAATATCTCGAAACTGGTGTCATCCTTGAAATTAATTTCAAGTGGTATGATACGTCTTGCAATCTCACCGGCTACAATTCGCAAGTTGCAATATGTGCTGTAAAGTAATTGAGAAGTTAAATGTTCCAATTTTTTTTAATTGTTTGAATATTTGTTTGATTTCTCGAGATAGCCTCACAGAATAAACAAGCTCAAGGATAAGAACTATGCTATCTGTTACAGGCGATTTTTAAAATTTTCATAAAACTTAAAGATGATCCCCCTGTATAAGCTACGGATTATCTAACTTTTATTTATTTTTTCTCCTGATACAACACTCTATTAGCACTCCATTCATTGTCGAATAACACTGGTGGCATCGACAGGTTCACGATGTCCCCGTGTACGCACCACGCACGTTAGTCTTTCCCTTTGCTCTCTCGGTCATTCTTCTATTGCCTTTCTCCCAGCGTATACGTGGTAGCCAATCAGGCGCTCTTATGTTTAATCACCTGTCTTCCTAAGAAAAAAAAACAGGGGGGGGGGGGCAGAAATTTCTCCTTTTTTTCTCTGTCTCTCTACGATGTTGGCGAGAGTCCTCCGCCACTACGTCGAGGCGAAAACGAAACAAATTCTTTCACAGATGTATGCCAATCTGACAACTGATGCGTCAAAGACAGCGAAGCTGTGTATGCGGTTCTCAAGAAAACCTTCGCAAGTATACCAAATGCGTCTGTTTGCTGGCTCATGGCGTCGTTCGAACGGTTGTGGCTGGCTCCCACGCAAGCTACGTGGCTGCACCGCACCGTCTACTTTCACCGCCACCGCCGTACAAATCCCTCACTGGACTTCAACGCGTAGCTGGTACGACGCGACGAGAGCAAAACAGAAAACTAACTACGGATTAGTGGTTAAGAAACAGCCCATATGAACTGTCTATTCGAATGAGATATACGCAAGGTAACTTTTATTTCATAGTCACTGATGGTGACGTTTCAAAGAGCTAAATCGAGGTTCCGGCACACGTTGCGTTGCATTTAATTTGATACACTGACCACTCCGTCGCACGACGCCTCACGAAAAAAAAAGATATTGCGGAGCTCCTCTTGCAACAGAGAGAAATATAAATGCAAAGGAAAGACAGACAGGTTGACCATAGGATACCTCCGGTTGGCTACCCTGTACAGGGAAAGGCGGCACGTAAAATGAGGGAAAAAGAAGGGTAGAATGAACATTATGTACGACTATGTGGCGCCTTCACAGACTGTGCGACAGCGCCCACGCAGACAGTTTCGCTGTAAAAGCTGAACTCGTGTCTTGTGACGTCACATCGGAGGCCTTTCCGGTGCCGCCCGGTCAGGCTCGGCGAGCCGGCTTCTCTTAATTGGGGCCCATTCATTCATTGCACTGCTTCCCGTGATTTCGCGTACGCTCAAGGTCGAAATTTAGATCTCGGCGCGCACGTGCTACAACCTACTTCGGCCAAGAACAAATTACTCCCGCGCGGATGTCCCGAGCTCCAGTGACGAAAAGCAAAAGCTTTCTTTTATTGAGGAAACCCCGGAGTGCATGCAGAGTGAATGATGTTGTTGCTGGCACGTGAGCCCAGGTCTCGTACGCACTGCGCTGCAATCTGGCCCTCTCACATTCCTCCTCTCTGGCAGATGACGCGGGCACCAAATTATGTAATACAAAGAGCATTAGCGGGACAACTGTTTTTACGCAAGTGTTGTTTATCGCGAGGCCCTGCACCACTTTCAAAGCGATGTAGAGAAAATTGCTAGAAGTCGTAGATGACAGCATGGCTTCTTTCACCCCATATCATAAAAGGTAAGAGGCTGTCAGAGGCGAGAGTCCTTACCAGATTACAAGCGTCAGAAACAAGTCCGAAAGACAGAAAAAAATAGAGGTCAGAAGGCACCCGAAGAATCAAATGTGCGACCCGATTTCGGGATAACAATTCCATATCCCATCTCAGTCCGTCCGTCCGTCCGTCCGGGCGCGCGCCTGTGTGAGTGCGTGTGTGTGTGTATTTGTGTGTGTGTGTGTTGTGAACAAGGAAGGAAGGAAAAAGTGGAGAAGGAAGGCAGGGAGGCCAGTTTAGCCTAACCGGTTTGCTATCCTACACATGGGAGTGGGATGGGGGGTATGAAAGATGGGAGGGGAGAGTGAACAAGATTTACAAAAGGGCGTACGGGTGTGGAGCATGTTTGTTTTGTATGTATATGCTCGGTTATACACTTATCGTACGCGCGGTAGCGTCAGTAGTTTTGTTTGCAAAAACAAAACAAAAACTGTTTTCACATGTCGGACTCTTGACTAGTTCATTTTGTTTACGTAACTGTGCATCTCTGCGCGCTCTTACATTGTTCTATGTGCCTTCCTTTAGTCGTGCGCGGAATTTTACGCTCGCGTTCATGTTCGCCCAGTCTCTCCTCTTTGTCTTTCAGCTCTTTCTTTATATTCCTTTGTTCTGTGACGACGAGAAAGCTCTCATTCAAATTTACAACCGTTAAAGTAAGCTATCAGCGAAGAAAGACAGCAAGCAAGTTGACTCGCTAACGGCGTCAACCACTGCGCGCGTAGCACGTCTATCGCATCAAGCGAAGTATAGCGTGGGCTGTTGCGTCAGCGAGCCCCCACGCGTCCCACCGGTTTCAATTTCACTGCGAACGTTATTCGTCCGGCGTCGACGCCAGAAGAGCGGCCCAGCGTCCCGTTCTCTGGATATTTCTGGCCGCGAGGTATCGCGTGTCTCGCTCGTGGGGCTCCAGGCACGCGGAAGGCTTCCCACTATTAACACAAGAGCGTTGCGGGTCCCGTATCGCAGAAAATCCGGCGTCGGCGGCGTTGTCCACGAGAAAAAAAAAAATCAAACCAGCCACGCCATCCCGATCGACGCAGGTCATGCCTTTCAGCGCCACGTACACCTGTACACCACACACGTGGAAAGGCAGGCACACCTGTCTTTCGTTACCCCGTTGAGTTGCATAACTGATGCAGATTGCAGATTTATTCAGCATTCAACACACTTCAAGTGTTGGTTGTTACAAAACGACAGTGCTTGAATACGTGTCGCCCACGGACGGATATTGTTCCAACCGCAAAGTTGCGCAGTTGCTAAGACTCGCATGCAGGTGGGCCTTCTGGACCGCGTGTAACGGTAGCACGCCGTGGCACGCCTAAAACCGAAGTGTCACGTCAGGAATGATAGAGGAAAAGCTGGCGTTGATTTCTCTGTGCGCCGTCAGTGTGGCAGCTGCACTCGTCGCCTGTTGGCATCATGTGGTTGTGAAAAGCAAAAAAAAAAAAAAAAGAAAAAAGAAAAAAGAAAAAAGGCTCCCTTTTTCTCTCAATGCAAAGCGAGGATTTCGACTCTTGCTCGAGATTCTCCAAATCTCGAGTCTTCACGTCATGAGTAAGCATACGAGGGCTTATTGGCCAGAGCCGACTGCTCCTAAGTTCGCGTAATACGCGACGCCTGGGGTTGAAGGGGTGTACCACGTCCGCCGCCATGGCCACGAGTTGTGGCGCCGGCTAACAATCCGAGGGCTAGATCTAGTACATATTCACAAATATTAAAGAAAGTGAATTGGAGAAACCGCCATCGTGCCGTAGCTTAATTGGTAAAGCATCGCATGCGTAAAACGGAGGTCGTGGCTTCGAATCCCTCAAGTGGTCTCTTCGTCCTATTTAGTTTCCTTTTTTTTTTCATTCTACCCGCCGTGGTTGCTCAGTGGCTATGGTGTTAGGCTGCTGAGCACGAGGTCGCGGGATCGAATCCCGGCTACGGCGGCCGCATTTCGATGGGGGCGAAATGCGAAAACACCCGTGTACTTAGATTTAGGTGCACGTTAAAGATCCCCAGGTGGTCGAAATCTCCGGAGTCCTCCACTACGGCGTGCCTCATAATCAGGAAGTGGTTTTGGCACGTAAAACCCCATAATTTAATTTAATTAATTATTTTTTCATTCTATGCATGGTGTTTTTTTTTTTTGCTGCACGAATTTTTTTAACATTACCTGAGGCAGACAGCACAATTCTAACCCTTGGTCTAAACTATTCATTGAGGTGTTCAGCAATTCTGCGATATATCAAAATGCTCATTTGGCTAATTAACATAATTACGTTATTAAAATTTTCATCAGTTAAATTATAGTTTGCAGACCTACGAATTGTACCTATAGTTAGTATGCAAGGCATAGCAACTCAATATGAATTCCGAGGATGGCAGCGGTTTCGAGGTGTGCTCCGCCAAATTATGCACTGTTGTTCCACTTACCTTTTTTAAAAAAACGCTGTTGTATGCATTGAAGCACAAATGTAATTGGAACGCCAATGCACTTCGTCGGACAATTTGAAAATTAATATCTTGAAACTGGCGCAGTCCTGAGAATTCGTTCCGAACTCACCGGCTACAATCGCACATTGGTATGTGTACCGTTCAGTCACTAATAAAAAATATAGTTCGTGTAATTCGGTTAATTCTTTGGTTCTGATTTTTCGCAGAAGTAGTGGCTGCCTCAACGAGTAATTTATTTCAAAGGGTACTACTGTGCTGTCTGTTACGGGAAATTTTCTTTTTTAACTGGTCCAGCAAAAAGCGTACAATTAACCCTATCTGATGCGACTTCTTTTATTGAAGTGCAAAATTTGTATTAGGTTTGTATGAATGACAAAAGTTAGGGGAAAATAAAGAAGAAAGTACCAGCTTAGTTTTTGGCGATGAATCGAAGGTTTTTCTCACAAATCGCCAAAAGCTCAATTTGTGCTGTAAGCAGCATGTGGTTCCTCCGACTTACCAATTCGCATTCGTAATGGTTTCAAACATGACCACATATTATTCAGAGACCATTTTTGCATCACCCAAGGATGAATGTATGCATTAAGCAGCAGGCTACAAAAGCAGAGTGCAGAGGCCTAACCTAACCGTCATGCCACGCATGGACATTTTGTTAACTTTCAGGGAGAGCCATATTTATCTGTGGCTCGAAGTCTGCAAACAGTTTAATTTGCATTGCCCGACACATTTCCGAAAATAATGTTATCGTTTGTCCTTCTGCACACTTTCAAACAACTTTCTCGAAGCCAATTTGTCGTTGAAAATTCTTCTTAAAGCAATCATTAGCCTCATCTAACTTCTAATTTCAATCATTTGGTTCCCTTCACACTACAAACACGCTCAATCGTCTACATTAGCAGAAGTTGTCCAACCCACGCATTGGTTAAGTGCTACCCCCAAATGTCATATAGTGACACGCACGCTCAGAGGTATTTACGTTAATTTATGCGTATGAAGTTACGTAATGAAATGACTTAGGTGTGACCGTAAAGCACTCGTCTGATAAGAGAGAAACGTTTCGACACTGTAGCAGCCCACGCAGCTGAGCCGCAGGAACTTCAACAGACGTCGCCGTGTGTTTTTCTAACGAAGCCATGCCGAATCAAATCCATGTGCTACTCATCATTCGCACGATGGTCGAATGTCTGTAGCCGCCAGATTTCTCTCTGTTAACCTTAGCACGAAAATTTGTGTCTAAATGTGATTCGCTAAAACGGAAATTCGGCCCGACAGGTGCGCCACGGCCCATTAGGCAAAAGACGACGGCAGACAGCGCTCTGTGTGCCTGGTTCCGGTGGTCGCAGCGTGTCTAATGCGCTATGACGCACTTGTCTAATTGTTGGGAACAACACGCTACACGGTGCTTCAGCGACGTTTAAACCTCATCAATCAACCGTCACGGACAGCTTGCGCCGATGAGACAAAGGTGACAGAGCGCTCGAGTCTGAAAACGGACGAAGTGACGTGTTGGCTGCCGGGTCGTTGCGTGTCAATGACGCATAACCATTCTGGGGAATCGGGCAAGAAGCAGGCAGCCCAAATAACAGAATATAAAAAATGCAAAATAAATTATGGTCTAGTTGGCCGTGGTTCCGTGTTCATTTCACTTCAATTTCCTTGTAAGAACTTGCAGGTGCCTCCCAATTTTAACATTGGTACTTTAGATGCAGTGATCCTAACTTTTCAATTACGCTTTTATTGTTTTTTATTTATTTTTGGTGGGACGGGATGAGAAGGGTATTTTTTTAAGTACTTGCTCTTGTTTCCTCCTGCCGGGTTTACTTTTGGCTTATCCTCCCTAATGGGTACGTGCAATGGTTTATCATCATCATCATCATCATCATCATCATCATCATCATCATCATCATGGTTTGCGCACTTGCTTGCAGCCGTACCGCCTAAAGCCGCTATCTAAACAGTCATTGCAGATACATGTTTGCTCACTGTCTTCCCTGTAACGATATTACAGACACAAAGGCGCCACGTGCCGAAAATGCGGCCGCAGTCCATCACAAAACAGAGATATATCCATTACCAATGGTATGAGAGCAGTGCTCGTACTTCCTAAAGTCAAGAAGAAAAAAAGGACAACGAATGAAAAACGTACAAGCTCTGTATAAAGCGACGCTGTGTCGTTTGGTGCCACGTGGCGTGGTCAATGCTGGGTAAATAACCGAATTAAAGAGCAGGACAATGTCCACGTGCCTGCTGAAACTCGACCACCTGGCAAAAAAAAAAAAATGAAAGACGCTGCTTCCGGAAAGCGATCCGGTTGTCCTCACCGGCACAACGCCGGTGGTCATCAGGATGTCGCAAGAGCGGACAAAACGGCTGTCTCTCCTTTCTTTTCCAAGCCGGCCTTTTCTGAGGAACCGAAACGCGATAGTGTTTGGCCTCGTCAGACATCACTCCCACGGGAAGCGCCTTGATTTAGTGCCGCGTGAAACAGAATAAAGCCGCCGGGTATATGTGACCTGTCTAAGCACATGTCGTGCAACGTGTACACAATACTGCCAAACATCGAAGCAAGTTTTCCCCTAGCTCGATTTGGTAGAGAAATTCCCTAGATTTTCCTAGAACTCGGTAAGATGCGGCTATTCTGGTTGTAAATATGGGGAGTTTCCGTAAAGATATATTTTTTGCCATGCAGATAAGCTGCGAATTTGCATTTTAAATGTATTTCTAAGCTGGCTTTAAAATATTTAAATAATGAAGTGGCGGCATTCAAGCTGAAAGGTTGTCGCAGAGCAAGTTGTACTAAAACACAGCCTCCTGCTTGAAGCCATATTCACAGGAGACGACGTCAGCACGTTTATACGTTGCTCTACATTCAAAACAAGTTTGGAAACAAAGTACCAAGACGGAACCTAATTCGAATTGCAAGAAGATGGACGCCGGATCCCCCTTACATAGTGTAGCAGTGTTAGAACAGTGTTACCTCTTCACGACACCAATTTGTTCTTCCATGACAAAGCTCACCCAGACATGTGACCACTGGGACTCCTCTAGAATGCGATTAAGTCAAAGGCTGCTCTGCCTATGGCGGTTCCGGATAAATTTGCATGCATAAGTCGGCTGCAGCAGCGCCAAGATCACCTTGTCGTGCTAAGCGCTACGTAAAGTCCACTTATGCCGAGATTTGCCTTTTTTTGATGTTGCAGCATGCGGTTGTTTTGGCGGTAACAAATAAAAAACAAAATATTTCATTCAAAGGGCACAAAGATCAACAGCACAGATAAAGGTACAAATGGCAATAGCGCATGCAACTTTTCTTCATTAACGAGCCCAGAACATCGAAACCTTGTAGTTTAGTTAGCGAGGTGCGTTTATTGCACTGCAGTACAATCATAAGTCACACTTCGCATGCTTTTTCTTTCTTTTATCTCACTATGTATTGCTGTTTTTTTTTCTGCTCTTTATCTCTTCTTTAATGCCTGTTTGGTGGGAGGTGCTGCAGTTGCAGAGATCCAGAGCGTTCCGTTGACAATGCCATGGGCGTGCTACAGACGTTCGTCTACACAGTCCTTAACCATGAATCACCATGCTTTTTGCAGTATATCTGCCACATAAGCGCGGTAGAAAAGTGTCTAATATGTGTTTAGGTTCAGTATGTAAGCGACTATACCTTTCACGACAAATGCTGTTATTGAGGAACAGCTCCGAGATCGAAATGTATCCAAACTTCGCAAATCTTTGCACCATTTGTGAGCGGGGACAACCGAACCGGCGTCGGTAACCGTGGTTTAAAACGTTAGCAGGAGAAAAGTGTCACATTGGAGCACGAGTATATAAGGAAAGAAAAGTTGCTTCAAAATCCCAAGAACATGCATCGTCAAGAATGATAAATAGCCCAAACCATTTGCATTTACTGAGTGGGCGACTTCTCACCAGTCCATTCCTTTTTGAGTCTTTGCGCTGTAGAAATAATGACGTCAACTCTAGCTCCCACAGTGCAGCACTGTTCCGCCGGTATAAAGAATGTACAGTCGTCCAAATCTTTAACTGGTGTGCGGGAGCGGCGACTTTTCCGGGCGTCAGCGCCGTATGACGCGGCGAGGCTGGAAACAGCCTAGGAGACGATGGGTCCAGCTGAGCGCGCTTTGTCCGCATGCGCTTAGCCTCAGACTGTTTCCAGCCTCGCCCCGTCAAACGGCACTGACGCACGGAAAAGTCGTCGCTCCCGCACACCAGTTAAAGATTTGGGCGCCTGTACTTATCGCTTTAGCGGCCACGCCATGCTATCGGGTGTACGTGCCGAACGTAAATGCAGGATGTGCAACACCGCAGTCACAAGGTTGATTTTCGATTGCGATCGAGCTCGATATGTATTGAATTTGTCGACCGCGGTTGGACAATCAGCACAAGTTGCAGAAGGCTACAAATCGAGGTCGAGAAGCTCGATTTCGATCGGGCATGATCATGATCAAAAATGAAGCGTGTACCTGGGGTATTGCGTATGCGTTCCTACACTTCCTCGTATACGATCAATGAGCTTATCAATGACCCCGGGAGCGGCGTACACACGACGCTTTAGCAAGGGCTTCACAAATATAGTCAGCGGAAATTATGAAGTAAGGGTTAACACGACATAACTATAATAGCTCACCTGCAGGAAACAGCTGTGTTGAGGCGCTGTCACGAATATCCGCGAAAGAAAAACGCACGAAGCGGCCCACCCCAAGTGGGGAAAGCAGCTTCTCGCAGTCATGAACACACCGACAAGCGCAGCGCAAATCAAGAACAAGCAGCGCACGCGAGCCTACCGCAATTGATGGGAAAGTGGCTGGCTCGCTCCCGCATCGTTTGCCCCTTTACTACCGTTAACTGTGTTAGGGCCAACATCGAATACTGTCAATTGTGAGAAACTGCTTGCCACGAAACACCACACAGGTCACTTGAAAGCACACAAGGGGCACACGTTCGTGTCTGATTAGAACCACTGTCACGCTAAATCGCAGTTAACTTGCAACACTGATATAAACCTGGCCGCAAATATGCGCGCGCGTAAACGGTACTTCTGGCGTGCTCACTGCACATCAGGGCTGCCAGATAACGTGAACAAAAAACGCCAGGTGGCTTTTAAATATAAGTGAAAAGAAAGAAGGTTGTATATTTAAACTCCTGGGTCAAAAGTAGCCAAACGCAGAAATTTTTAGATAAATGTAGCATTGTAGCTAAGAAATATCCTAAACATATTATAAATTTCTAGAGATTACCGGTTTACAAACGTCAGTAGGCAAGTACAGTTGATGCACCCTTCAAGTAATGAGTGTTTGCTGTGTGTGAGCTGTCTTTTAACTTAATGTGACCTCTGTGAGAGCTGTGCGACCAGAAGAAAGAGAGAAGAGGAAAGCCTATATATTGGCCGCACCGTAACTGCCTAGCGCTAGGCTGAACAACGGCCAGCAGTGCGAGGAAGAAGAAGAGACGGAAAGGTGACAGCACACTCCAGCTGATATCTAGCTTTGGCCGATGCTATTTTTGACATACTTAACGGGCGAAACATTCACGTATTCTGTTTTTATGATAGAGAAATAGTCAGCCCCAATTGGTCAAACGGTGCCATTCGAAGGCATAACAAAAGACAAAAATAAAACCTCGAAATGTCTTCAAGCCTCTTCAGCGTTAAGAAGTGGCTCGATGATACGTTTGAGTGTCTGAGTCGCGTCTGGGTGCGTAAAAAGAAGCAAGATACATGGGTCATCTGAGTGCGGAGGAGAATATGTAGTTCGTGTGTTGCATAACGAAAATCCGTCGCGGCCTTAGCCAAATCCTGACGGTGCCCGCTTCGCAGCGCGAAGTGTCCGTTGTGCACCACGTATCGGGGTGCAGACCGGGCACTTGCACTATAGGATGCATGCGTGGAATAAACAAAGCTTGTCTATGACAGGGCGGCCTCGTCCCAGCGCCATGGCAGGTTGTTCACCAGGTCCCGGCAAATGAGGAAGGACGACGACACTCAGCAACGACCGTTTGCGTGTTTGCTAACGCCCGAAAAAATAGAGCCGATAACGGGAGACGCGCTGGACACCATTATCCACCTCGCCGTAACAAACATCCTGCGGACGCAACGGGCTCTGAAGAGAATCCGTTGTTCTCACTCCCGGAAAGAAAGCGGCAGAAGTATAAAGGGAAGGGAACCAGATGTGAATGTCCGGTTTGCTACCTTGTATTTGGGAAAAGGGAGAGCGTTAAGGAAAAGGAAAAGGAAGGCAGAAAGCACACCGTATAGGCGAGTGCAACACAGGCGCGAAAAAAAACGAAAAAAAAACACGCTAAAGTGTTCTAGTCGTTTGCACAGGCTAGCTGTCAAATGAAGCACGCTATCTTCTGTATTGAATCCGTTTTGTGATGCCTATCTCTCTCCTCGAAAGGATGTTAGCTTGGTGAGCGCGCCTCTACTCGAGGGCTGCCAACACTACACTTAGTTTGTCGAGTACGCGCATAGCACTTTGAAGCCATTTTGTAGTGCTGGTTGTCTAAACACACACGCCGAGACTCTCAGATGAGCTGGGGCAGCGAAATGAATGCGTAATCGAGAGAGCGGTTGTTTGGAGTCATTGCTACAGCGTTGCTGCTCAAAGTAGCAGTGTGGCGGGGACAACATCACATCGTGACGAAAGCTGGTGCTCGGTCGTCGTCTGCTCGGTACTTCCACGGCGAACAATAAACAAGCGAACGAATTCCGCGGATTCCTGGAAACCCAATGGGAAACGCGCTCAATAAGTGAACGCACATGCAAATAGAAAACAATAAGGAAAGGAGCGAGTGAGGCACAGAGAGAGAATACAAGTCAGTGAAATTCCTTACACGTCAGGCCACCTTACTCGAGCATGACTGTGCCTCGAAGACGGTCATTGTCTCATCTCTCTTGTTTGTGCTATCAGTGCTCAGTTGAGCACAATTACATTCATTGCGAGAGAGACGCAGGTCGTGGTATGCTCAAGGTCGCCTGCCAACCTGCCCGGCCGGTGAACTTGTCCGACGGCAAAGTCGTCTGCGATAAGCACCGCTGAAATTGATCTATACACACTGCCATTGGATACTTTGAACTTGCAGCTGCAGTTACCGTGGCATTACAGCCGCTTTGCGATCCCTGTCATTCAGGCTATATTCAAGGGCTTTCTACTCTACACTTTTTACCTTGACTAATGATTCTCATTTCGTCCAGTGCGGAATGCATTCTTATATAGAATGTCCTGTAACATGATATCGTCATCTGCATCTCCATATATTCAATACCAAGCTAGAAGAACCACACAAGTGCTTCCTGTTATCAATGCGGCAGCAACGAGAAAAAAAAAAGTCTGACAACAATTTCAGGAAAGATGCCATAACCTGAGAGAGATCGTCTTTCCTTCTATATGGTTATACAAATTCCAGAGCATATTCGAAACGTTCTTAACAGAATGCCAGAGGTTTTCCTTATACTTCGGTTTTAGCCATGGAAGCCAACCTTCGAGTCTATAGTAATGATGGATTATCGCTTTAACCCAGGTGTTATGGGACTTGCGAACACAGCAGTGAAAAACGCTCGCCTCGATGTGATCTGAAGAATGCAAGCGCGAAGTGTCGCAGACTGAAATTACAAGTGCATCGCACCGCAATGCATATAATATCCGTATCATTCGCGTTCGCTCACCCGCTGTGATTGTTCAGTGGCTGTGGTGTTAGGCTGCTGAGTACGAGGTCGCGGGATCGAATCCCGGCCACGGCGGCCGCATTTCGATAGGGGCAAAATGCGAAAACACCCGTGTACTTCGATTTAGGTGCACGTTAAGGAACCACAGGTGGTCGAAATTTCCGGAGTCCTCCACTACGGCGTGCCTCATAATCAGAAAGTGGTTTTGGCACGTAAAACCCCATAATTTAATTTTTAATTCGCGTTCGCTCACTCTGTGCAAAATGTCCCCTCTGCTGCTGGGCTGTCGCCTACACCGTTTTAACCTTGAGCGAGGAGGCGCCTCGGAGCGACGCAGGGACGTACGTGTACACAGGAAACAAAATCGAAGACAGATTGCCGCTCTCGAGAGAGAGCTGGCGGAAGGAGCCAAAGAGCGAAACCTTGCGGATCAGTCTGGAGTGCGTAGCTTGACAGTTACTCGAAGAGGGCAGCGACCGTCCCGAGTAGCCGATATATGCACCTGCACCGAAGAAAAAACGCAGCGGCAAGTTCACAGAGCGAGGAAAGATACCGCCGTCGCTTGAGTGGATGAAGCACGACGCAGGCGCGCTAAGATGCTTGTCGCTACGAAGCTGCGTTTGTATACAAAAGCCATCCGCCTCGCGACATGAAATATACTGCCTCCCTTTAGTAGTTCCCCAAAGTCGTCCGTTTAACAGTTCAGGGCAATCATAACCGCGACGCCAACGCACAGTTTAGCAGATTTTTGCGACAGACATCTCGTATGGGGGCTCTAGGATTTTTGCTGAGCAGGCGCTACATCACTGCATGTCCGGCTTCGGTTTCGCAGATGCAACGAATGAGTGAATCTGCGAAAGACAAAGACAATCGTGAATCCGTCTTCGTCAGCCATCTGCACATTGCGATTCACCGTGGGTGTAACACACACTTCTTCAGATATAACCCAGCTGAAACGGTTAAATTGAGCCACATGCTGCGCCCAACATATATTATTTTCCCCTATAAATCTGTCTGAACTAAAAAGAGAAATGCATCATGAACAAGCACCCGCTCAAACAGCGTACACGGTATCGTGCGTCGGCAAAGGGATCACGGGGGGCAAGTCCAGTCGCAGATCTCCGGTGTCACCACGAAGAAAACCATGCGTCAAAATGGGAGCTTTCAAATTGTACTCAGTCACAGCGTCAAATATCCCTGTGAATGCGCCATGGCATGCGCCCATAAAGGCCACCTCGGCCTCGTAGCGACTATATGACTATATGGCGTTTATGTTGCGCACTGTCCCAAGTAAATGCTCACTCGATTCAAACGAAACAATCAGAGCGTTTCTGAGTATTCTTTAGAGTATGCCTTCGAGTACAAGGGTAAAAATGCTCGCGATATAGCAGGAATGTCTATCCAACGTTCAAGGGTAGAAGCACTGCGTCCTCCCTTGCCAAAAGTAAGGGTGCCAGGAGGCTTATACCGTCCAAACAGAAAAACTACTTTGCGGACATTGGCAAGGTAAGGCTCGAATTTGTATTTAAGGTGCAATCTTTTTTTTTTCAAATACAATCTTTCACCTGCACCGGAGGTACAGCGGATAGTGCTACAGTGTACAGGAACATATCTCAGTAATACTACACTTATGTAACCCACCTGATATACTGGAATATTCTATACATATATCATACACAGTTTGGTATACTACTCCATATTTGCAACGATGTCTACTCCATGTTAGGTCGGACCTCCGAGACGTTTGCACTCAAATAAAATTCGGAGTGATAACCAGGGACGAACCGAGATAACGAGCGAGATTGTATACAGTGTGACCACCGGCAGACATTTTTTTTTTTTACGAGAGAGAGAGAGACGCTATACTGCGATGCCCGTGAAGTTTGCTACCCTGCACTGCAGCAAAGAGTTACGGGGCCAAGGAGAGAGAGGGAGAGAGAGCACAAGTAAATGGGCGCGCCAATTCTACGAGCGGCTGCAGATACTTATAGAGCTGAAAAAAAAAGAAAATAACTCTTTTTATTAGCCTTGTGTGCCAGCGACGCATGCGGCGATGGTCCAGGGATCTTCGCCCCTGAAAGCGGTCTTGAGTCCAGCCGGTCTAATGCGGTCCGGAGCGGTCTACGCTGGACGTCGTAAGGGTAACGTATTCTTATGCGAACGGAAAACATGTATGCATCGATCTTGCCTCATTTCCTCTCTTTACTTCCCGTAAGTCGGTTGAACGAAGTGGGACAGGGCGCGGCTACGCTGTGTACGCGGAATGACGGACAGTTTCTTAATTGAGCAAGATGCTGTCGCTCCTGCCAACAACGCAGTGAGCTAATGGAGGCGTCAATGAAAGGAGTCGGCGGTGATTTGCGCTGGCAACGGCAACAACGTCGCAGAAGTGTTCGGCGGCGGACGAAGGAAAACCGAGCGCTATAGCGATTGATCGTCGCCTCGTGCGCTTCGAAGGCCCTCCGTTCTGTGCACCGCATACATACGTGACACACGACCTTTGCGAAGGCCGCTCGAAACCGGAATGAACCGCTTCCAGCCGGTTGCAGCCGGCGGAAGACGCTCCTTGCCGCCTTTTCATTCTGTTCGCCGCGCACTTCTCGCTGCTCCTCGCACGCGGTGCGCTTTGCTTCCCCGCGCTTCTCTTCCGCCCTCGGGAGCACACCTCGCATCGCCGCCCCCCGCCGTATTGATCGCCGCCGTCTCCTCTCGCGCTCTTGGCACCTCGGGACAATATAGTGAGGCGTGCGTCTTCGTTTGGCAATATGTGGACCGTTCTTTTCCGAAAGGACGTGGGGCGCAGAGAAAAGGGTGATGGAATCGAAAGCAGGGGCCAACCAGACTAGCTGCCTGTTTGTTTGTTTGTTATCTTACGCGAGACGAGGCACAATCACTTCAACATTACTGCTGCAGCCGAAGGCCCGGCTAGTAACGAGCTGTCATTGAGTGACGGCTAACACTCCCATGGTTCTACTAGGAAACATAAATACCCAAGAAAGTGGATGGGGAAACGGCGCCGCGGTAGCTCGACTGGTAGAGCATCGCACTCGAAATGCCAAGGTTGTGGGATCGTTCCCACCTACGGCAAGTTGTTTTTCATCCACTTTCATTTCCATTAAATTATCGTTTCCTTATTTCATTTATTAAGAGCAAGTCATTTCCTCTATGCTATCCTTGGTGTCAGTGTTTGTTGGCTTCTTATGAGCAGCCTCTTACTGTCACATAACGTTGCTTGCCAGTGCGCAGAAAGTATGCACAATCTTCAGTATTTGAGTTATGGGTGTACCTCATGAATGGTCTAAATACTTAAGATTATCTGTGGCTAACCTTTGTACGCTTCTATATATCATAGGGCACCCGTATCCCAGATAGCCAGCGGAGGCTGCCTATGACCGGCGATTAAACTGTGGCCTTACTGTTTTAATAAACTGTTTTCGGTAGGATCTTTAACGCCTCTCCAGCGACAGCTCCAAACACCGTAATATGCACATAAGCACGTGTGTTTTGTACCCACATGCAACATGCCACGAGGGCATGCCGTCGTGCACCAATCAAAAAATCTATAGATTCTGTTGACATCTGCAGGTAGGCAAAGAAGCCTTCAAAGCTTATAAATCGTCTGCATACTACGTACGTACATGTCTTGCATATTGTACAAAACTTTCTGCGTACAAATATGTACGCAGAGAGATTATGCAATTTATATGGACTCGGTTTCCTGTTAGCTGGTAACAGCAAGACGCTGGACAGCCTCAGTAATACTAAGTATATAACACATGTGATGTCTTGTTTCCTTCTCTTTCTTCTGTGTTCTCTCTATCTTTTTTCTTGGTCGTCTCTTCACCGACTCTCTCCGATACACTCATCACTGGGGCCAGCGTCCGGTTAAAACGCTCGCTACGTGATTCGTCTTCCATTTACTCTGTTACTAAATCTTTAAATATGCTTTCTTCGCTCAGATCGCGGAGTAGTTACAAGTTTGGTCTAGTATCTCACATTGCAGACGCCGTCTTGATGTTTGCCTTTTCTCGCAGTCCTTCTTTCTTTTTCTTCTTCTTGCACTATGCTCGAGTGTTTCTAAATAAAAAAAAAGCAAATACTTAAATAGAAAACGAATACATCGATAATTTTGGATATGGCGAGATAAGCGGTGCGTGTTTGTACTCCTTGTCAAGACCGGAGCGCCATAAAGTGCTTGAAATATTTTATTGGGAAAAATCTTACTACGTACCAGGGCGAATCAGCAAGTCTTTGCCCCTATTTTTTTATTAGCCAAAATAAGGCGCATACAAGTAATTACAAATATAGGCACTGTTCTACGTACCTTGCAATATTTTTCTGCATAGTCTCCACACCTGTTCAGACATTTGTCCCATCGCAGCACTAAATTTGAGATTCCCCCGTGGTAGACTTCGTCCGGCTTACTGTGGAACCGCCGTGGGACTGCTGTCTTGGCTTCATCGTTGCACGTCAATCGCTATCCTGCCAGGAACTTCTTCAGCGGACCGAGAACGTGGAAATTACTCCGGACTATACGGTGGGTGGTCCAGGCTCTCCCAGTTGTTGTCGTCAGTCAGCGACGCACGCGGACTCCCTGAACGCTCATTGTCATCCAAGTCTTCACTGTCTTTTGCGAGATCACAACACCACCACCACCTCACACTTCTCAAAGCTAAACACCTTTCTCCATACGCGGGATGCATTTTCCTGTGGATTGCGATGGGCGTTCGTCCCTTGCTCCAGAGGGGCAAAGAAAATAGAAATAGGGGCAAAGACTTCCTCATTCGCCCTCGTACATTTCTTTTTTCCTTTTCAAATACGTTCACTCTAATATTGGCGTGCCGGACTTTATAACCGTATAAAGGCTATGTCTGCAACTACACTTAGTACTAAAAAGAAATGAAAGAATATATAAAGATTCCCTAAACAGCACAGAAGAACCGCGGAAAGTACATGAGCACGTATCTGCAAAACATTTTTTTAAAATCTAACAGACTCTCCTTATTGGCCGTCACTCGTGATAGCGATAGGCGTGAGAACGAGACGACCACCGCGATGATAACCAGTCGTGGACGGTAACACCGTAATTTTGTAAGTCTGTACGGGCCACGTATAGCGCAGGAACAGTCTTTCTTTTTGCAAGAAGTATTTGATTGATTGATTGATTGATTGATTGATTGATTGATTGATTGATTGATTGATTGATTGATTTATTGATTGATTGATTGATTGATTGATTGATTGATTGATTGATTGATTGATTGATTGATTGATTGATTGATTTTAACGTGCCAAAGCAACATGGAGGTGCAAATGCCCCCCACCCCCCCTCAATCACCCACATCCTCCTCTTTCCCTCAGCACATTTAAAATTCTCGTTTTCCGCCGTCGCTCTATACCTCGCACACGATTCTTTCTTTTCGTATTGGTTTTCGTTTAATTAAGCACGAAGCAAACGACATTTATGCATCTCGCACGGGAACCTTAACTTGCAGAGCACTGGGCTAGATGACGCCGATACGGGAGAACATAGTTTTCAGCACAACAATAAAGATAGAGAGAGAGAAGGGAAGAAGGAAAGGCAGGGAGGTTAACCAGACTGAGTCCAGTTTGATACCCTACACGTGGGGAAGGGAACGGGGAGTGAAGCTCGCGGCGTGGTCTCCGAGGTGTGTTACACCGTCGCTCACGCGGGCATGCACGTCGAATTGCCCCGAGTCAAGTGATTCTGCGCCGTCCTTGTTTTCGGCGTGGTAAGAGACCGCGTTGCGAGAGTTGTTTTCACCGTCTTCAGAAAGGGTCTCGCTGAGTTTATAAACAGTGCGACTCCATTGCTCCGGTGGCCACGCTCCGGAAATATCCGGTTTTCTTCCGTTATAGAGCGGAACCCCCGAAATGCTCGACGGTGCGAGAGACCAGCGTGCGAGGGGAGGCATAGAAAGAGGAGCGAGAGCACGCAGTCCCGAAGACGCCCAACGATGCCGCGGAAGCGACGCGCGCCCTCGCGGCCTCGAAATGCAGCCTTGACCGCAGAACGCATGCGCCACCGATGGTGCCTGGTGGGGGCGCTGCCCTCGACTTAACGCGTCGCTTGTGACGTCAAGCAGCATCGATCAGTAGCAGCCGCTGGGCACGTGACGTCGATGCGAAAGCACAGAACACCATTCGAAAGCTCGAGGGAGGATAGGTTGAAGGGGAACTACTCCTCGTTCTTCCGGCTGAAGTGCGGGGGGGTCCGACCCTGACGGAAAACTCCCCAGAAGCACCTCCGCGGATGTAGATCGACTTCCTTGCGCAGAGCGCCCCGCTCTCGCCTTCGTCCCCCGTCCCCGGATTTTCTTTTCTCGCTTGACGACAGCACTGACCGCCTGACGTGCGATATAAGGAGCGTAGGGTTACGTCGAGTCTCGTCCGAACAGGGCTTTCTTTCTCTGCTTTCCAGTCTGCGTCGCGAGCTCGCGCCGCTCTTATCTCCTCGGCAGGGTTAGATGTCTGGCGTGCGTTACCAAGGATTTACCCTTCTGACGAGCGAGGCTCCCTGGACGAGCGACAGGAGCGAAGTGCATGAGCCGCGCATGCTGACCATGCAGCCCTTGTCGCTTTCTTAGCCGTGCTTTATGGCCGGTGCTCGTTCACCCTTGTGAGCTGATAGTGAAATAAAACGCTCAGAAAAACACTGTCGAAAGGATAATTTCTGTCGGTCCTTGTACACAGGTGCATGTTAAATTAAATTATGGCGTTTCACGTGCCAAAACCACTTTCTCATTATGAGGCACGCCGTAGTGGGGGAATCCGGAAATTTTGACCCCCTGGGGTTCTTTAACGTGCACCTAAATCTAAGTGCATGGGTGTTTTCGCATTTCGCCCCCATTGGAATGCGGCCGCCATGGCCGGGATTCGATCCCGCGACCTCGTGCTAGCAGCCCAACACTATAGCCACTAAGATATATGTGCATGTTGAGCAGTGAACTATAGGTACTCTGTGCACATTCCCCGCACCGCACTCTCTTTCTAAAATAGCTGGCCTATGTTTAGCTTCGTGCTGCTGCGTTATGTGAGCACCTTTAGTTGACTCCTAATCTATTCGAAGCCACTCGCAATTTCATCCTTTTTCTTTTGCTCCCCTCGTCGATCTTCTTTTCTTTTTAAGCGTTTCGGTGTGTCTCCTTTTCGCAACCAGGGCCGCTCCATCATCGTGTCGTTGCGAAACGTTTGTTGCGATATGCCCTCTCTGCGAATTAACGAGCGGAGCTTACAGCGCAATCGCAACGCCGAGTTTCTCGTCCTCTTGCGCCTTTCATACACGTATCACGCTATACCTGCTGGCTGCCTCGATTCAGGTCTTCTTGCACTTGGCAGCGTGTGGGGCGGGACTTATCTCCACCCGCAGCGTCTCGAGAAAAATACCGCCAGCTGGCGAGGTGATCGCCCCGCGAGCGCCACAGCGAGCGAGAGCGCGCGTCGATATCGTGATCGTCGTGTCGACACCGTCGTCTCGGCTGCGAACATCGCCGACGTGTGCGGCCCGACCGAACACGCAGGGATTCGGCCCGCGCTCGGTATAATGCAGCCGTGGGGCGTTGAAAACGGTCGTAGAGCCGGCCTCAACTACATCCCTAACTTCGTAGTCGTCATCGTTAGCCTCATAACTAAACCTTGCGCTACAAATGAGACTCCCGAAGTTACTCAGTCATCCCCACCCTGCACCAACAAGGCCAACTTATGCCTGCGAATCATTTAATCTCATCGCTTTGTCTATACTGTCTGCAGTGCTTTTCTTCCATAGAAGCGAGCTTTGTGTAGTTATTTGTCATTATTATTAATATCATTATTTTTCTGTAGCGCATATACGTGATATACTGTTCTCACACTGTGGTGTACGACACTCGACGAATTTTTGTACCCCAGTGGTTCTGGATCTGGACGCAATCAGGCTCATCGCGCTCTTCTTATAATTTTCTAGAAGTAACTAACTTAGGTTCACGTTTGTAGCTTATTTCTGTTTTCGAATGACGAGGCCTTAGACACTATGTCTTCTATTTTAAAGTTCTTTGGCTGCTTGACCTACAGTGACCTGCTCTACTGTGTGTGACATGTACTGCTTGTGTCCTGTTTTAGTCTTTGAGATTTGTCATCTTGCTCTTTCTTTCCTCTTTACTGCCCTCTTTACTATCTTCCAATTCTATGTTTCTGTCTCCTCCTTTCTGAAGAGTATGCGGAGGCATTATGCCCCTTCTGGTCGCAGTTGCTAGCCAGCTCCTGTCTTCTCCTTTCCTGTCAAGTGTATATGTGTTTTCAAATCAAACAATAATAAATAACAGTAATAGTAAATTTACAGAACTCCTTCGCCACGCGATTCAATGTGCACCCATGGAACTTCGGATTGTTCCTCTAGGGACACAAGCCCTTCCGCATGGAAGCACTCGGCATGAAGTTACGAGGACTTCCTTGCGGAACCATTCATATTTCTTTTGCAGTATGCCCCGGTTCCAGCACAGAACACCTATGAAGGTGCAGCATAAATTGCTCCTGAGCAAATACCTGATTCTTTGGTGGGATCCGGAAGCTGCACGCACTCGAAATAATAGTAAATCATATCATAAGTTGCGCCATGTTCAGTGTATAACTACTTAACTACAGCTAAACTTTACTGCCATTTCGAGAATTGTACTTACCAAGGAGTTACGGTGAGTTAACGTGCCTTAAACTTACGGCGCTCCTCTCATTTAACATATACGTAATTATCTGATTTTACAAATTACTATCAAATCAATGAAATGCACGGTAAATTACATGCAGTTGGCTAACGTCACCCATATCTTTCACAACTTTACCAGGTTTTCCTGGGACAAGGCGGTCCTCTAGCTGGAGACCTTTAAATATGCAAACACGCGCACCAAACCGGTGAACCAAATGGCTGGCTTCAGTAAAGGCGTCTCGCGGAGGACCCAGGGTTCGAGTCCGCACTCGGGAAGGAGGGCGTAGGAACGCCCGGGGGTGTCCCTAAATATCTCCCAAATAAAGCAAAGGTAGCTTGTCCCACCCTTGGGCCCTTGCCAAGCAAGTATTTTGGGTCTAATTTCTTCTCGCGAGCACCGCACCTTCGGCCTGTTTGCTAGCGCCCAAAGTGCGGAAACGCTCTCCATGAAATTCATTGAAAGCGTTGACGATGCAAGAAACATGCCGGGTGATGCACTGCAATAATTATTTGCATGTCCCCCCTGTATAATATTCGTATAAATTTTTTTTCTTCTACAATCTTTATCGTAATCTATGCACTTGCTTCGCTGTTTTGTTACTTCGTTAAAGACATTTGAGAGCACTTTGTATTTTGATTATTTTCCTTTTTTTTCAATTCTTGTTCTCTTCAGCTATGATTTTGGAATAGCCGGTTCTATTTGTTGCCAGGTTTCGTATATTTCTCAACTTCTCAAGAAGGAAGAAGAAGCTGCTAAATGCGCAGTCACGGGTTCATTTTCTGGCATCGGCAGCCGTATTCAAGTGAAGCCAAAATTCAAAAGATCTCGTGCGCCTTTGCACGTTAGAAAGCATTAGGTGCTGAAAGTAAGGCGGAGCCCTCCAGTCTACGGTGTCTTCCAAAAACCCAGTGTTGCCATGGGACGTTGAACTTCGTGAATCAGTTAGTATTTCCAAATGTAATAACGATGCAGTGTGCAGTCACACGCCAAGAAGTTTCGCGCTGCCATGCTTATTGTTCGGCAGTCAGCACAAAACCCGTCGAACCACAGACAGTTATACGCACGGCTGTTCAAGAGGCAGCAGTGGAGCACGAATGGAGACGCTCCACCTTGCGTAGGATTTCCCTGAGCTCGAGGGTCATCGACAGAAATGCATCCTGAAGCTACCGGCATCGCTACGGCCGGTTAATTTTCAACAGCGGATGAAGCCGAGCGGCGAACCATAACAGAGAAAACGAATCTTGAATTTCATCGTGCAACAGTTTCCAAGAACAGCTGCCGACGTACTTTCGAATACAGCCTTCTTTAGAACCTTGTCTTCTTTCATTTCCTCCCCAGGTTGTAACTAGCGAGACAGAAGGTCATACCTGCATGTTCTCGTACCCCCACCACCAACGGGAATGCGAGCGCTTGCATCGGGAACATTGCACGCGGCGCTGCAGTGGTGCCTTTGCCACGCAACCTATGGACGCGGGGTGTTTAACTTAACTTGACCCAAACTTTAGAAAATATTCAAATGCCACGTAGATGGACAGAACCAAAGTAATGTTGTTTGCCCTCGCTTGGAGATACTCACATTATTTTTTGCGTTTCGCCTGATTAGTCTTAATTAATCAACTTCTCATATTATAATTAGGTGAAAAGTACGAGCGAGAAGATGAAAAATTGCCGCGCGGCTGGCCGCTCGAGTCCCTTTGCGTGTATTCGCGGGCTTCTTTACTCTCGTAAAAACACTTTTAAGTAGCACGTATTAACAGAAAGCTATATCGGGCGCTTTTCTCATTGCTCTGAAACTTTCTCACCGACACTTTTAATCTAATTATAATAATTGAGTAACTTATTAAATAATGAAGTCTAGTTACGTAATTAGGCAGAATGCAAAAATAAACCTGTGCATCTCCAAGCGACGGCAAACAACATTACCTTGGTTCTGTCCATCTGCGCGGCATTTGCATATTTTTAAAGTTGGGCTCAAGTTACGTGAAGCACCCTGTACATATATATCATGCGCGCAGAAATTGACCGACGATTGAAGAATGTGGTGTGATGCAACTTTTTTTTCTGGAATATTTAAAGTTTCGTTCGACTCTCGACGCATCCTTCACAACCAGCCTGGTGCTGTCCTCGCCCACTCGAGAACACCTCTTGCATTCGAGTGCACAGCTTTTGCACTGCCTTACATTCATTCTTTTTTTTTTTTCGCTGCTGCGTGCTTTCTGCTTCGCCGGAGGTGTCCACAAAGGAGGTCTCTGGGTTTGTTAGTTACTGACTCAGCTCTCCCAAGAACAACCTTTCAGATACAAATGAAAGCCGGAACAAAAGCCCACAGATGGGGGGGCGGGGGGGGGGGGGGGGGGTCTTGGTTGGTGGGAAGTAACGCGCCGCGCAAGAAAAGGGCCGAGCTAGGAAAGTTATTTTGGTTGTCGTCATGCGGCAGCGCACCGCCGTGCCGGAAGTGGTGTGTACGTGGGTTCGCTCGCTCGCCCGCTGCCGTGGAAAGCGCGGCCCCGCACTGCGGCTGGCGCGGCCACTCGGGCAGCGAATGGCCCGCCGCCCGTTTTCCGAGCGCTCGAAGGCTTGCGAACGGCGCTTTCCGGCGCCGACAGAGAGCTCCGCCGCTGTTGGCGTGGCGTGTGTTGTTACCAGGCGCTGCGCCGGTTGGCGCGAAAGAAGATGCGCTGAAACGAAGCCACAGAGGAAGTATTTAGTAACGATCGATCAATTTCCTTCTTTTTCTAATCATCCTTCACCACGAGTCACTTAGTTATGAAGAAATGGAAGAATAGGACCTGAAATGAATCGTCAGGAAATATGTCTTTTCCTACGTATGTTGTAAGGATACATTTCATTTGTTTTGTTTTTCCTTCCATGCGGACTTCCCTAAATTGGCTCGCGCACGTCGCCCCGCCGTCGTTATCGCCGCAATCGGCAAATGATAAGAAGGAAGGAACGTGAAATGGATCGTTACGAAATGTGAGCAAAGTGAATTGCCGGTTGAGTCTTCGCTGCGGCGCTGTGCTTGAGACGAAACAAAACGATGCGCACACGCAGGCACACAAAATGCGAAGCGCGATCTGATATATATATATATATATATATATATATATATATATATATATATATATATATATATATATATATATATTAATGTAATATTCTGCGGTATCATGATGTTTTTTTTTCGAATGCTCGTTCTGTAGCGAAGATCGATTGGCATGAGTCCGCACGTATGTGGAAAGCCGATGAATATTATGCGTATAGTACAACATTACGACACGACTTCAAGTGTCACTATACTGCGACCTCCGAGCGTTATTTCAATACGACCATATTTTAGCATTAAAGCCTTTGTTAACTCTGATTTAGCAACATTTTTATGGGCTTTTCTGGCGAAATGTACATAACAGGATAGCAGCAAGGAGGGCGACCCCCTTGTCCTTCGCGTAGATCTCACGCGGAATTTTTCGTGTAGTGCTTTCGGACGGTCAATTAGGCGCTAACCACGAAAGGGTTTTACCGTGTAGCGCGACAGAGCAGATCAAGTTCCCTCGAGTCGTCCGCCCTCAAAGAAAGAGTTTGTGGCATCTTAGGCCGCATCCTCGGTCGCTCGCCTCCGTCGATGCTCTCATTTTTTCGCGACGTAATGTCTAGCTAGGCTTCGCATTTAAGCG